>NC_068452.1:9565899-9740899 GCF_023373465.1 Oncorhynchus keta | reverse complement strand
CCTGTGCCTTCCGTCATGTCTGTCTCGTTGTTTGGTGGGGAGTGGGCCTCCGATGTGTATTTGTTGTCCTTTGGTCGCTTATTACTCGGCATTTTACCCTTGAAAGTTACAATATTGTATTAGAAAGAGGCATTTGTTGTAAAAAAAGCGTTATTCGCTACTTTCTCACTCTCTTGTTCAAAATGAAGGATATTTGAATTGCACTTTTTTACAACTTTGGTTTAGTTATTGGTATTAGGAGATATAACGACAGGGGGGATGGATTGCAACATAAGCCAAGACAAAGACGGTGGTGATACAGTCAACGATGACATTCATTGTAACCTTTTTCAGCTGAAAAGTGTTGAAGTGTTTCTAATTGGACAAGTCCAGGCAGGTCCTCGCTGCTTCGACAAGTTGACTTCTGTTCGGTATTTAAAGAACACGACCGAGGCCTTTTCCAACGCATTTCACTTGAGTCGTTTGAAAGCCAATACAGCAGCATTGAATATTCCCTTCAGACATTGGGACCCAAGTCCAAACTGCTGATGCCACTCTACTTCCACTGTCCCCTGTTCTCTCTCTCTCTCTATCTCTCTTTCTCTCTCTCTCTCTCTGTGAATGAATGGGACCGAGAGGGCTTTCCAGAGTTGCCGACCAATGGTGAAAGAAAAAGAGAGCGAGAGACTGATGACATGGCCTGTCTGTTGGTCCCGTCACAGTGGAGCCACTGTGGTATGTAGCCCCCTGTTCATTTGCAACAATCGGGGAACGGATAGATAGAGAAATAAATAAATAAAGAGAAAGATATTTTGTGTGTGTTCAAGACCATTAACATCAATGCACTCAGCCGCACCAATATTAAGTGTTCTATTTTTAAGAAGGGGGCTGGGTTTGCAAAGGGGTCCCCCCTTTGACGCTAATGGCCCAACCCAGTGAACGCATACAGTACAACCCCCCGAAATGGCACCACTACGTGTCCTCGCTTATTGGGGTTCTATAAGTGGGTGACGGGGGGTCATGTCCGCTCGCTTTAAAATCCCTCCCAGTAATCAGAGAGAGAGGCTGGTGCTTTGGTTTCCCCCCTACAACACAAAGTCCTTTGTCGGAGAACCCATACCTGGATTTTCTGAGACCCCACTTACTTCTCCCCCTTTATTCCAGAGGGGGTTTTCAGAAGTATTGGGGGGGGTCTTTGGGTGGTCTTCTCGAGTTTAAGGGGGCAAGGTGCCAGGAAAAAAAAAAAAAAAACAGACACACATGGGGTGTTTTAACGACGAACATCAGAGGCTGTCTGCGTTCGAGGAAGTTGGTATTTTCGAGGGATTAAACTCCTTATTGTTAAAGTGCAGTGGACTTGTGTGTCTGCAACTGTGAGCAATGAAGAGCTGTGGTTTAGATGGGGTACATTTAGCTCACTCAGTCTAGGAACGGTAGACAGAAGCCCTTAGAAAAGATCATACCAGGCTTACGTAAACAGTGTTGTGAGGTTTTGGGCTGTGTTTGATGTCTCTTCCTCCTTTCTTTTTTTCTGTTCACTCCCTCCTTTCAGAAAGGAGAGATAGTAGGTTTTGTTTCCATGGATACTAGGCCTCTGTGGACGTGTTGCAGGTAGTAAGCTACCGATCGATGTACTCTGGTGAGGAAATTCTGCTCAGTAACTCGTCATCATGGCAGAGACCCTATGTGGTAATTGGAGGAGAGCTGTCGCCTGGGGGGCTCGCTCTGTGATTGCCCCCCCCGAGGGAGCCGCCGTTGCATAACAGTCCCAGTTTCATCTCTTCCTCAGTCTTTCTTTCTACTCACCTCTCACTTTTTCTTTATATTTTCCTCTCTCTGTCTCTCTCTATGCCTCGACTCTCTGTCTCTCTCTATGCCTCGACTCTCATTTCTCTCTCCCGTCTTTCGGTCTCCATTTCACATCTCCCCTCCAGTCTCTGTCCTGTCTTTCTCTCTCTCCCTTCTCATCCCTCTCTCTCCTCTCTCTCCCTCCTCATCCCTCTCTCTCCTCTCTCTCCCTCCTCATCCCTCTCCCATCTTTCTGTGTCCTCAGGGGTCGTCCATGGGAGACTTTTATACAGTCCCCGGTAGTGGAGCGGTATAATTTCATCGGGAGAGGGGGAGGATGGAGAGAGGAAGGAGACGAAAGTAAAGGGGGCACGACAGCTCGAGAATACATAATGGATCAAAGGGAGAGTAGGATAAAAATAGACTGGGGTAGGTGGTGGAGGGGAGGAGAGAGTTGAGGGAGGCAGGGATAAAGATAAGGGATGACAGGGAGACATAAAAAGGCAGAAATCCTTAGTTATGGCTAGGTTGTTGTGGCGGGTTATTTGAGTCTTATCAACCACCAGTCCGCCACAGAAGTGTTTTTGGACTGTGGTTTGTCCTGGTAGCCATGAATAAAATCTCACTGTTGGCTACCTTTCGAAAACATCACAGAGCTTAGAACCACTACCTCATGTTGAAACCAGATGTGGTTTGAAGACCTTTGCGGAGGCCAAATACACAATCAAGTTACCCCAACCCCTTCAACTGAAGTTGATACAGAATTAACTATGTCAACGTACTGTATGAATCGACATTGGGATACAGAATGTTCTTAGAAAGCTGCTACCTAAAGTGCCGATATTCAGTATGCTAGCTTGTAGGCTTAAAACCTCTTAAGGATCCGCCCCTTTTTTTCAATTTTAGTCTAAAATAACATACCCAAATCTAACTGCCTGTAACTGTCCCGTGGAAGGGACAGCGATCCCGAAGAAGTTCAGGAAGAGACACATTTTATGCAAAGAAGACTTGGATAGATTTCATAGTTTGTGTCAGAGGCTTGAGCCACCACTGTTAGTCAGTGTCTGTAAAAATACAGTTTCAACTCAAACCTAATTAAAAATCGCCCCTAAAATAAAGATTTATATCATTAACCTAATAGATTTTAACTAGTTTCCTGAGCTTTCACTTGATTCCAACCCTGCACTGAATATCAATAATCAATTATTCTCTGTCCTCCAATGGTATTGTTAATAACAAAATTGTTCGGAAACAAGAGGAATATTTCGGAGTGATTTGGGTTCGCCTCATGTCCACATTTATTGATGCTATCATCTTGCAAAGTAACAGAAGAAGGTGAGCTGATGGTCAGGATTATAGAATGGAGGCTTGTTGAAGAGTGGATTGTGAGAGTTGGCAAGGATATGGCTCACACCATTCTACTCTTGAACTGCCTCATTAGCGAGCGCTGGATTTTGCGTCCCAAAATGACTGTTAATGATGGTGAGATTGGAAGTGACACCTTTCAAAAAGTAAAAGATGGCCTATCTTTGTAACGTCTACAGTATATAGATTACACTGCTGCAAGAAGCCTGCTATTGTCCTTTCTACCAGTTCACGGAGGCGCTTGAGTCTGATAGTAGAGAAGTCATTTTAGGAGCGTTTTTCTTGAATAGTGTTATTCCTCAAAGGGGAATTGTACAAGACTGGAACTTGGCACATCTCACATTGACTGGAGCGGCCTCAACCATAAACCATAAACATTCTCATACGCCAACATAGCTCCCTCAGTCCAAATCTGACCTCTTTACCTCCTTCTCTCTGGGTTTTGTTTTTGTGTGGCCTCCAGTTCTCCATCCTCTGGAACATAACAAAACGGGACAGATTCTGTAACCAGAGAAATTTGAGTATCCGCTCTGGTCATTAAAAGCTCCCGGGCCAAATCAGAAACAAATGTTCCTTCTCAGACATCTTTGGCCTGCTTCCCGGAGCCCTTGTCCTCTGGAGTCTGGCGTCCGTTCCCTTTAGAAGAAATGCTCGGCATCAGCATAAAGGGAGCCGGTGAGAGCACTTCCGTTCACAACGTATCAGATGGCCCGTCGGGCTTCATCGGGTAGGACCCATCTCCCTGACAGAGGTCGCTTGCCAATAAAAGACTAGAGTGCAAGGTTTTAGTGGAAGGGGGGATAGTTGGTATTTTATCTTCTTGTAGCCTTTAGCCATTTGTCTAGTGAGCTAAGTTGAATCGGCGGTGCAGTGAGTTTCGTTTGTCGGGGTGTAGTGGTGGTGCTTCTTCCAAAATGTTGAAAAAGCCTGCATGGGAGGTATGTGGGTGAAAGGGACGAGGGTGAATTTAATGTCAATTTTCAGTTCTGCAAAAGTGAAATGAACTCAAACCGGTATACCAGATAAAGTTAAACAGTAATCAGTATTATCCAACATTGGCCATTTTACACCGGGGTCGTGTTAAAGGCACATTTTCCAAGTTCAAAATGCTTCACTCCCGTTTCAAAACATTTTCTGACTACAGACACAAAGCGTTTTCAAACCTTTCCCAAGTTCAAATAGTAAGCCTTCTTGTTTCACACCATTTCTAAACATTTTCACCATGCTGAACACAACCCTGATTTGTCTTGCTTCATCTTGACTTGGCCACAACAGCCTCTTGGCCACAACAGCCTCTTGACACGTACGCAGGGCTCCGACTGACTGACAGTGGGATGGAATTGGAGTTTCAGATCAATAATCTTCTTATGGGCCGTAGTTAACTGAAGACTAAAGATGATTAGCCTGGGCTCCAGGTACCGATGGTTTGATATTTTGGGAAAGGTCACCAAAGGTAATGGTCACCATGTGATACGGTCAGGTGAAGCTTGTGACACAGGCTGGTAAATGGATTGGGATGTAGCCGTGGTGCGTGTGGGTTGTAAATGAGGACTACGAGGCTGGAATCCGCCAGTCATGCAATCTAGAGTAGAGCCAAGACTTTAACAGGCAAACCCGGCGCACATGGCCATTGGAATCAATTACGTACCCCATAGAAATAGAATGACTAGATTTACTATTTATATGGGGAACATCATATATTCCAATTATATTTATATGGGGAGCAACATGGATTCCAATGAAAGGACTGTTAATGGGTTGGCATGTTAGTCTTCCCAGCTAGCACATAATGTTCTGAGAACCATATGTTTCTTAGAGCTTGGTGAGAGCGTAGTTGTCCTATGTTTATTTTGCATACAACCTTACCACAACTTTCTAGGAATGGTGCAGGATAGTTGGTTGGCTTTGGAACATTCTCAGCACATTTAAGACATTTGACAAAAAAAAATATTTCCTTACTTTAACAGAATGATTTCTGAAAGTTGAAAAACATGATTACATTTCATTTCAATTTTGGTAATATTCTAAGAACGTTCTCCAACTGTTTTGACATTGGGAATTGTATCAAATAGTTTGGAATTTCAGCACTTTAGCATAACGTTTCCTCATGGTTCTATTCAAAGCAATGTTCTCAAATTAACCAAAGAATGTTAAGGAAACCTTCCATAAAAAGAAAAACACTTGAAAAAAAACAAAACTTTATTAACGTTCAAAGAATGTTCTAAGAATGTTATATAAAAACATAAACATCACATTCTCAGCATTAACAAAACTTTCTCTATCCTCTCTTGTTTAGTGTGTTCGGGTGTGTTGGCCACGCCAACTATTTGGCCACACCTGCTCTTAATGAGTGCTTGTTTCCTTTGAAATGAGATCTGTTTGACTAGACTAAAATTAACAGGTTTGGATAATAAATAAATAAAACATGCCTTGCTAGATCCATCCTGGTGGCGCAGTGGACTAATTCCAGGGATAGAGAACAGAAGAGCTGTGCCACAATATAAAATAAATGTGATTAATGCCAAAACAAATGAATTTCCATGTGTTCTATCTGTGCTTGGAGTTCAAAACTGTTAACCCAAACTAAGCTAGGACTTTTATTAAAAGTCTTGTTGAAACATTTTCTCAGAATGTTATTTAATTACCTTTTTAAATGAACTGTTATTTTCGTTCTCAGAACGTTAATAAAAGCACCAAGGAAAACGTTTTCAGAACCTCCTGCAACCTTAAAATGGATGTTCCCAGAACATGCTAAATTCTCACTTCCATTCTCAGAACGTCTAAAAAACGTTCAGTTTTATCAGTCAGGAAATGTATGGCTTCGTTCCCAGAACCAATGGGAAACCAAAAATGTACATTCTCACAACTTCCAAGGAACCAAATATGCTAGCCAGGTTTACTCTCCTATAGTGCATGAAATATCTGTGACGTTCCCACCGTCAAGAAGTCTGTAGCAAAAACAACAATATGATTTCATTCATGACGCATTGTAAGGTCATTTGGAACAGGAAACTGAACAAAAGACAAGAGGAAGTGGACTCTTCACTGGGGCCCCCACCTTTCTTCGGCCGAACATGAGGTGAAAGTTCAACCATCCTCAGCGAAAACCCAGAAACAAAAGGAAGTGTGCGATAAGCGAACCCAAGACTCTTTCATCTATTTGGGTCCGTGCTCGCCCTTACTGTGATCGCCTGGCAGCAGAACAGAGCCTTCACTCCTCTCTCCTGGGAAACACAATCAGGAGGATTACTGGGAGACGGTGGAGCAGAGCCATTTCCCAGTAATCTTCCTAGTGCACTCATTGGTGGCTGGTGGCTGGCTGGTCCATTTGCAACAGGCCACTGGGGTTTATCGATTCACTGTTTTGCCACACGGTATTACTATTACACAAGATTACCTAGTGGTCTATGTTGACCGTTTGCAATGGTAGGAAGAGGAGGAGGAGGTCTGGACCATCCTGTTCTCTCTATCTTTCTCGCTCTCTCTCTCTTATTAAGAGCTTAGCCTACCTATCCAGACCTTTGACCCCTTAACGAGGACAGTCCCTTGACAGTAGTCTGGTAAACATACTGTAGGTGTAAAGATGCTTACGGTGGCCACTTACGCTTGTAACCATCTGCGGGTTGAAAATGGCACATTTGGGCACTAATAAGGTCCTAAATTAGAATGTAGTGGCTGTACATGAGGTCAGAGCTCTGGCTCTGCACTTCACAGTGCTGCATTGGTTTTGACTGACAGCCGTTCTGAACTTGAGCACTGCGCACAACAAGAAGGCGCCCCCAAGGTAATTGGGGAACTTGAGCAAAATGTTTTGTTTTCTGAGTGGGGGAAATTCTGTAAATTAAGATGACTCGATGTATTTTGAAAGATGAGACATGAGGATTATAATAATTATCGCTTTGATGTCATACAAGCAAGCCAGACACCCGTGAGTCGTAATGTGCACTTCACCTCTCCAAATCACAAAACTCATGCCATATACAGTGTCAACATTTATGATCACTATGTTTGATGTGCAGTTACAAGATGACATTTGACGTTGTCATACCAAATGTTTGTTTGTTGTGAAGAGAATTCGCCACTTCGCACACGCACCTGAATGCACTCGTGACTCCTTTCAATGCGCACCAGAATTACGATCCGTTTCTCTGAATTGCCTTGTGAAAGGCAAACACTGTAATGATAATAATTGTGTGATGGTGGGGATGCAGGGTTGGGTTGCAATCGAAACAACTACAAGTGTGCTTTGCTCTAGTTCCTCAACGGCACAGCTCGGAGAGCTACAAAAAAAGTACCGTAGAGTTGAAGACTCTTCTTTGAGTCATAAAAGTGCATTGAAATTGCTTAGGAACAGTGCACACTTTAGAGAGGTGTGTGGCCACTTGGAGACACCAGTTAGTCCTCTCACTCAAACCCTCGTATTTTCTCGCCTTATGTTGCACCTACCTCACATTTTCCAGGAATTGTCTTATCAAGTTATTCAATGTATCCACAGTGTATTTTCAGATTTCATTTTCAACAACTGCAGCGAAAAGTAGATGTAAGTACATGTAAAATGCAGATAAAGTCAACAGTGTGAACAGGTGAACTGTTATCTACAAACTGTTCCGTTTCAATTGCTACCATTGTTATGCATATGCTTTCATATTTCTTCTATATACACATTTAATTTTAGCCCTGTCCATATAGGCCTATTCCCATGACTGTGAAGGGTTCAAGGGCCAGTTCACCTATAATTACAAAATGACCAAAATGTTTTCTTTAGCTGTGAGAGTTGTATATGGACCTGGGGAGATTGTTATTCACACTCCTTGGGTTTGTAACATAACACAGTCGCTATGTGCTAACATGCTAACATTAGCATTGAGCTAGCATTACCATTGATGACCAAAAAACGATGGGAATTAATTAACCTGAGTTTAAATCACTTTAAAGAGAGTGTGCAGCTTAAGGTAGCGAATGGAATCATTTACCTTTTTTAGAAAGAAACTACACCACACAGAGGGACAGATACAGAGACTGATTCAAAACCATATTTGTTTTTTACAATCTGCAAAAAGTGCCTGTCAAACATCATGAGCAACAATCTGTTCAAATCTCTGCGGACATCTGCTTGCTTGCACAAAAGAAAACAACACTTCTGTCGGTCTCCCAGGTAAATCCATCTACATGAATATGAAAATACAGAATTTGTTCAGGTCCCAGATGATATTGACTGCAAGGGGCCCGGAGAGGTGAAGTAAAAGCAATAGTGTTTAGGCTGCGTCCCAAATGGCACCCTATTCCCGACATAGTGCACTACTTTTAACCAGGGCCCATAGGGTGCACTATGTTGGGAATAGGGTGCCATTTGGAATGTACCTTTAGACTTAATCGCTGCTCTGAGTTTGCGGTCAGCGAAAGCCCTGAAGAAAATCTAGCGCGCGTGAGAAACGTTACACGGGCCGATGTTGTGGCTTGTTTCTTAGCGTGACCCTCTATGCACCATGGATTAGCTCTAGTTACCATTAACGGAAAGTACTCCTCATGTACACAGTGTGTGTGTGTGTGTGTGTGTGTGTGTGTGTGTGTGTGTGTGGAATGACGGGGGGCCCACTTAACACCAAATCTCCTCTAATCTGGGCTCTGTTTGGAGGGGGTGAGGCGGCTGGAAAACAACCTCTCAGACACCTTGCTCAGCTCAGAATTACCGACCCGCTGACTAACTGGGGCCTTGACTGGGGGGCACATGTTCTGTTGTGCAAGCAGTTATGGCATTATGTGTGCGTGCTGGTGGTGGGAGGGGGGAGCTAGTGTGTGTGTGTGTTTAACTATTCTTGTGGGCTCCCGAGTGGTGCAGCGGTCTAAGGCACCGCATCTCAGTGCTGGAGGCGTCACTACAGACCCTGGTTTGATTCCAGGCTGTATCACAACCGGCCGTGATTGGGAGTCCCATAGGGCAGCGCACAATTGGCCCAGCGTCATCGGGGTTTGGCTGTGGTAGGCCGTCATTGTAAATAAGAATTTGTTCTTAACTGACATTCCTAGTTAAAAAAATAGAAAAGAAGTCCCCACAAGAATAGTAAACAAACAAAAATTTGACCAACTGGGGATATTTTGTTAAGTCCCCACAAGGTCAAATGCTATTTCTAGGGGGTTTAGGGATAAGGTTATGATTAGTATTAGGGTCAGAATTACATTAAGAGTTAGGGTCAGGAGCTAGGGTTAGTTTTAGGGTTAGGAGGTAGGGTTGGGCTTAAGGTTAAGGTTAGGTTTTTGGGTTAAGGTTAGGGTTAGGGTAAGAGTACGGGTTAGGGTTAGGGGTTAGGGAAAATAGGATTTTGAATGGGACTGAATTTTGTGTCCCCACAAGGTTAGTTGTGTGTGTGTGCGTTGAGTGTGTGTGTGTGCGCGTTGAGAGCTAGGAAGTGTGTGTGTGTATACCGTGTCCATGTCTGTGGCCCCCAGACAAAGTCCAAATTAAATACCAACACAGACCAGCAGGGAGAAAGGTAAATGTACAATTTCCTGGAAACACACATTCTCCAAATCCCCAAAGCCTTAGTCGCAGACTGTATGTGTGTGCGTGTGTGTGTTGTTTTTATCAGTGCAGCTGAAAAGGGGCAGATATGCAGGCACAGCCACACACACACACACACACACACACACACACACACACACACACACACACACACACATTACCCCCACCCCCAAACACACACAAGCACACACTAAACCCATCTAAACCCCACTCCAGACAAATACAAAGCATACCATGAGGCTTGTCTTTTGAAGCAGGGCCTCAATTAATGCTATCCTGCCTCCAAGAAACTCCCTCTCAGCAACAGAAACCCAATGCCCTCAGGGATGGACGGATGTGGAGAATGTGTGTATGTTGGGGAAGGAGGGAGAAGAGAGGTGGAGGGAATGAGGGGTGGAGGAGTAAGGGAGGCCCATTGAGGAGTAGGCCCCAAACAAGGACATCCTTTGTGCAAGCTAGAGGCTCATGTGATGAATTAGCGCTAGCTCGCTGCACATTTTTTCCCTCCCTCTCTCTCCCGCGCTCACTCACTCGCTCTCTCCCTCTCTTTTTCTCTCTATCTCTTTATATCCCTCTCTCTTTCTCTCTCTCTTCTTCCTCTCTCTCTAACCTGTGTGTATCTGATAAGAGCTTGTGTTATGCTTTACGGTGAGTGAATGAATGCGGTCCCCCATTGCTGACTATGGGAAATTACGAGAGTATAGTGCGAACACACACACAGCACACACACGGTACACACGGTACACACGGTACACATGGTACACACACACACTCACTGTATGGTAAACACACACAAACACAGTTTTGTACTGCTATCCTTGTGGGGATCAAATAATTTATTCCCATCCAAAATCCTATTTTCCCTAAACCCTAACCCTACATCTAAACTTAACCCTAAGCCTAAAATAGCATTTTTCCTCATAGGGACCAGACTTCTGCTACCCGCAAGGACAGTTAAATAAAACACACACACAAGGTATACAAACTAATGCTGGTATAGGCACCCCAATCTTTTAGAGCGACAACTGACTTTGGCAACAAACCTCCTGACTCGTGGGGCCTTGATTGGGTAAGAGGGAAACACGAACAGTGACCTATATAAGGTATTTAGAAACAATCCTGGAATAGCATTTACAACCATGTCGTTTTTTTTAGGGGATGCGTGCCAAATGTCACCCTATTCTGTGTATAGTGCATTACTTTGACCATGGCTTTCCCTATATAGGGCCTATGGGTCCTGGTCAAAAGTAGCTCATAGGGAATATTGTGCCATTTGGGACGCAACCAGAAACAAAGCCTCTCTCACACCCATGACACTTCGTCGACACTATGAATACGCGGTACCATTTTGTGTCGTAATATGATATGTGTGTGTGTGTGTGTGTGTGTGTGTGTGTGTGTGTGTGTGTGTGTGTGTGTGTGTGTGTGTGTGTGAGAAAAGTATGAAAATGGTCAGTCGCTCTGGATAAGAGTGTCTGATAGATGACGTAAATGTAAATGTGTGTGGACCCTTTCTGTTTGTGTGGGCGAATATTGCTTAGCTTTCCGTTGACATAATCTCTTTGCCAAGCCCTTGGTGAAACCAATCCACAGATTGGGATTCCACAGAGAATGCCTTACAGATGTTTCTTTTCAGGCATCCGCCATGTATGTCTGATTAGTATTTTGTAGTATTTTACATCATTGATGTGGGCTCCGGCCAGGGGAAGGGTACAGCCTGCATTGCTATGGGCTGGCAGGAGTAGCGGCTCTACTTTTGTTTGTGCGTATGTGTGCGTTAGAATTTTGACTTTGGTTTAGTATCACGATACTCGACACCATCACAATAAATTTATACCAAAACGATACCACGGCAAAAAAAGAATGCTTATTAGCCAAGGTCACAGAATGGTACTTGACAGATCGTTTAAGTTCAACACCGTTACATTTAGCATTTTAGATTTTTGAATGTATGCATTACAGTTTTTTCCAACTGCTTTCACACAACATCTTTTCATGTCACACGATTTTTGAAACCTCTCACTCAAAGTGCAAAACTACACACCAAATATCCAAAACCATAAGTTATTTCTCAGCCTTTGACTCAGTTGTCAATTGCATAAAACACTTTTTTCAAAACACTACACACAATTCTCTACCTAAAACACAAAAATCTAACAGGAAGTGACTTGCTTTCCTTTTCCAAACACAACCAATCAAAATGCTACACTTATTCACCAGGTCACACACACACTCCTCACATGTGCAAACACTAATAGCTTAACTGATCACTAACCAATCACTGCTTTACTGTAATATAGGCCTATAAATAGGTCAAAGGTCAGATGACCTGTTTTGAACAATGGATTCCAACAATGGACAGAGAGCAAGAGAAGTAGGAGGGAGAGGAAGAGGGAGAAGAGGACGAGGGCAAAGAAGAGAAGGAAGGAGAGCCATCTCTGATGAGATTAGGGCAAAACTTGTTGATCATGTGATTAACCACGGTTTAACCATGGACTCAGAGTCCAGCCCAACTTGAGTCGATTTACAGTGGTATCCATAATTCAACCCTTCAGAAATGAGAACAGGTATGCAACTATCTAATGACTATTTTAGCATTACAGTAATGTACTGTAAAATACGTATGACTGCACAGTATTGCGTAAACATTTGTAACTCTAAGCCATCGATTTACTGCACTGCATTGAATGAATAAGGTTGGTTATCATGCTGTACTACATTTTGTACATTGTTTACAGTTCCTATGCTGAACACATACTGTGTTTGAATTCTTTACAGAGTGGAAAGGCAAAGACATCTTGGAGGACGAGGACACTTGTTTACAGATGTACAAGAGACTGCAATTATAAATATGATTTTGACCGACAATGCAATTAGGATTTGAGAGATAAGAGAGCTTATCTTGAATAATGACACCATATTTAACAACATCAATGCTGTAAGCCTGTCGACCATACAACGCATCCTCCAACGGCACCGAGTGACGATGAAACAACTTTACAAGGTGCAATTTGAGAGAAACTCTGACAGAGTCAAGAATATGCAACATGACTTTGTAGAGGTATGTATGCAACACTACTTCCAGTACTTCAGACATACCATATTTACTCATCTGTATATCCTTTTGTCTGTTACAGAGAGTATTGGAGCTGAAATGTAATAGGACAGAGGGCAATTACCAATGTCCCTGGACAGCGTGGGGGTAATATAACCATGTGTGCTGCCATCACTCAAAACGGGGTCCTCCATCACAATGCCACACTGGGTCCGTACAACACCGGCCATATGCTCACTTTTCTGGATGCAATTTACACAATGCTTGTCCCTGATCCAGATCAGGAGCCTGCTATATTTGTGGTTTTATGGGACAATGTTAGTTTTCACCAGGCTTTTCTGGTCCAAAACTGGTTTGCCACCCATCCACAATTTGTAGTTTTGTACCTACCCCCATATTCACCTTTTCTAAATCCCATAGAGGAATTCTTCTCAGCCTGGTGATGGAAAGTGTATGATCGCCAACCCTATGCTCGCATGCCGATTCTCCAGGCAATGAAGGACGCATGTGGGGACATAGAGGTTTCCTCTGTCCAAGGTTGAGATACTTCCTCCATGGGGACGCCATGCAAAGTTGGATAAGCCATGAGAGATACTTCCCTCCATGTGGGGACATAGAGGTTGCCTCTGTCCAAGGTTGGATAAGCCATGCTAGGAGATACTTCCCTCCATGTGGGGACATAGAGGTTGCCTCTGTCCAAGGTTGGATAAGCCATGCTAGGAGATACTTCCCTCCATGTGGGGACATAGAGGTTGCCTCTGTCCAAGGTTGGATAAGCCATGCTAGGAGATACTTCCCTCCATGTTTGGCAAGAGAACGTATCTTGTGATGTGGACGAAGTATTGTGGCCAGACCCAGGCCGGAGAAGAGATGAAGCGTAGCTTAGCACTGGTGACTGCCCCCCCCCCCCTACCAATTCCTGGACACAATTGTGTTCTTTGCTGTATTCTAAAGAATATACTTTTGGTTTACATATGTTTATGGTTTTGTTGTATGCTACTGTATACAACAGTTATGTTTGGCCTAATAAATATTTTCTGTTTCTACATTGCATTGGTGTTTACAGTGTACTTGTTACCCCTCTCAGCAGATTACTTTCACTGTAGAACATTGTATTGAAATAAGCCTATGAAAGACCAAAGAGCTTTGGATTTAAAACAGTGTTTACATGGTATATCCAAAAATATACTATTATGTAAGCAGTGTTGGCCGATTTGATGCAAATGCTTCATTCTGACATGTGTTTATGGCATTTTTGAATGCAGTGTTACATTTTGAAGGAGATGTGAGGCATTTTGTGTGTGCAGTTTTGGGAATTGTGTGTAGAGTTTTGAAAAAAAAGGAGACAATTTTCAAGACTTGTGTAAAGCAGTTGGAAAAAAAACGAATGAATCAATTATAGAACTATACAATAAATGGGGCCATCTAACTACATAACATAATGGTAATTGATTTGAATGGTCAATCTGTTGATAAACTAGGTAAATCAAGATGTAGCCTGGGCCTATTCACAATACAGGGAAATGCATATTCAGTAGTAGTGTGTGCATGCAAGAGTTAATGATGTTGTTTTGGCTGAATTCATGAGGCTACTGACGAAAAACTGTTTACCTTCTTTTTGGGATACATTTGTTACTAATTTTATAAAAAAGCTGGATCCCTTCTTGCCATGACCGCTCGTAGGTGGTGGGCCATAGCAACCTATTGTAATGTGTATGCTGGGAGTTGGGAAGCAAGTTCAGGGAGTGTATTTAATTAATTAATTAACATAGAACAAATTAAGACGAGTAGCGTACAGACATGAAACAATGACGCTTAGGGAAAGGACCAAAGGTAATCAGGCAGGTGATGGAGTTCAGGTGAGTCTGATGAGACGCTGGTGCGCGTAACGATGGTGACAGGTGTGCGTAATAATGACCAGCCTGGTGACCTCGAGCGCTGGAGAGGGAGTATACGTGACAGTACCCCTTTCCTGACGCACGGCTCCAGCTGCAGGACGCCGACCTGGGGGATAATCCCGGGGACCAGGAGCGCCTTCTGCAAAGGCGCAAGAACCTGTTGACCCGGCTGAGGCGCGGGAACCTGATGAGCCAGCTGAGGCATGGGAGCCTGCCGAGCCAGCTGAGGTATGGAAGAAAGCCTGTCGAGCTAGCAGAGGCATCCGCGATAGACTCGGAAACGGACGCTTGACAGCCCAACCGGGTCTTGTAAACCTGACGTTCCGGCTGAGGCATGGAAGCCTGACGAGCCAGCTGAGGCATCCCCATTTGCTCTGGGGGCGACACCTGGACCCGACATCACCTACACAAACAAAAACAAAAAAACGCTCCCTGATGCTTCCCTTTGGGGAGCCGTTATTCTGTGTACGCTGGGAATCAGGTAGTGTATTTTTAATAAACAAACAAATAAGCAAAACAAGAAACACGAGCAGCGTACAGACATGAAACAATGGAACAGAAACAATAACATGTGGGGAAAGAACTGAAGGGAGTGACATATATAGGGAAGGTAATCGGGCAGGTGATGGAGTTCAGGTGAGTCTGATGATGCGCTGGTGCGTGTAACGATGGTGACAGGTGTGCGCAATAATGAGCAGCCTGGTGCCCGGAGAGTATACGTGACACCAATATGCTTTCGTTTTTTAGATGGTCCGACATTCATATTACCGAACCCCATGACCTTTCTTTTGGAGGTGTTTAGAACAAGGTTAAGGGCAGAGAAAGCTTGTTGGACACTAAAAGCTTTGTTGTAAAGTGTTTAACACAAAATCCGGGGAGGGGCCAGCTGAGTATAACACTGTATCATCTGCATTTAAATGGATGCGAGAGCTTCCTACTGCCTGAGCTTTGTTGTTGTTGTAAGTTGAGAAGAGGGTGGGGCCTAGGATCGAGACTTGGTGACAGGCAGTGGCTGACACAGCAGACTTTAATCATTGCACTCTTTGAGAGAGGTAGTTAGCAAACCAGCCCAAAGACCCCTCAGAGACACCAATACTCCTTAGCCAACCCACAAGAATGGAATGGTCTACCGTATCAAAAGCTTTGGCCATATCAACTAAATTAGTAGCACAACATTGCTTAGAATCAAGGGCAGTGGTGACATTATTTAAGGTTGCAGTGCCAAATCCATGACCTTAGCAGAAACCAGATTGTATAACAGACAGAATACTATAGACATCAAAGAAAGTTTTCCCAACACTTATGATAAACAGGGCAAGATAGAAATTGGTCTACAACAGCTAGGATCAGCTTGATCTCCCCTTTAAATAAAGGATGCACTTTGGCTGCCTTCTAAGCTCAGGGAACCTCAGAGGGGAGAGACAGGTTAAAAGGGTGAGAGATAAGATCGGCGATGCTAGTTCTTTGGGGATGCTTTTCTGCAAAGGGGATCTAAACTATCTGACACAGATTTTTTTGAGGGGGATGGGGGGGCCAAGTTTAAGGAGATCTTTAGCACAACAACCTCCTGACCTCTGCAGGCATTGAAGATGTGTAGTGGGGCTTCCAGAGGGAGGAACAGTCGCAATAGAAGGCCAGGGCAGGAGATAAGGAAGTGTTGGATAGGCATTTCTCACATGGTCCTATTTATCATTTTAGCCAGTCTCCAGACCTGAACCCAATACAGATACATCTTTGTTAGAGGATCTTTATTCATTTTTGTCCCAGATTACAGTCTCCTAAACCTGAAGGATCACCAAGTCCTGGAGTTTGAAAACCCTGCTGTCACTATGCAAACCTGGTGAGACTACAGGAAACATATGTATTTGACTGCAAACAAAGATTTCTTTATTGGGTTCTGCATGTATCAAGTCTATGTCATGCAAGTTGAAAATGCAAACTGACATTGTTTGAGCATCATACAAAGTACAGAGAATTCTTGATGAAAATCTATTTTAGATTGCTCAGGACCATGCAGTGGGGACAATGACCCTAAGCCACAGCCAAGACAGTGCAGGAGTGGCTTTAGACATTCTCTGAATGTCCTTGAGTGGCCCAGCCAGAGCCCATTCAAACATCTCTGAAGAGATCCTTTCAATAGCTGCGCATGGGGCTCCCCATCCAATAAAGAGCTTCTAATCAGAGAGGGGAAGAATGGGAAAAATCCGTAATAAAGGTAGTTCTATGGTCTGTAGTGTCATACCCAGGAAGAATAGATGTAAAGCACCAAAGGTTCTTCAATAGATTGTACCCTAAAGGCACTGATATACAGTAACTGATTGATATTTCAGTTTATTTTATACATTTGTAAACATTTCTAAAACTTATTTTTGCTTTGTCATTATGTGGTATTGTGTATAGATTGAGGAGTAAATAAAAACAATTATATCCAATTTGTAAGTCGCTCTGGATAAGAGCGTCTGCTAAATGACTTAAATGTAAATGTAAATATCAATTTTAGAATAAGTCTAATGCAACAAGGTAGTAGGAAAATTAATCATTTAAACACTGAATATGAATCCACTGAACATTGAACAAAATTTTAAACTCAAACATTCATTTGGTCCCATGTTTCATAAGCTGAACTAAAATATCCTTGAAATGTTCCATATGTACAAAAATATTATTTCTCTCAAATGTTGGTGCGCATTTCTCCTTTGCCAAGATAATCCATCCACCTGACAGGTGTGGCATATCAAGAAGCTGATTAATATGAGCATTACACAGGTGCACCTTGTGCCGGGAACAATAAAAGGCTCTAAAAACTCTCAAATGTGCAGTTTTGACACACAACCCAATGCCACAGATGTCTTAAGTTTTGAGGGAGTGTGCAATTGGCATGCTGACAGCAGGAATGTCCAACAGAGCTGTTGCCAGAGAATGTAATGTTAATTTCTCTACCATAAGCCACCTCCAACATCGTTTTATAGAATTTGGCAATACATTCAACTGGCCTTACAACCACAGACACTGTGGCACGCCAGCCCAGGATGTCAAATCTGGCACATTTGAGAATTGTTGAGGAGAGGAAATTTCTATTGATTCCCTATGAACTGTAACTCAGTAAAAAGTTGCATGTTGCGTTTATATTTTTGTTAATGTAGAATATTAATCAGCAATGTTTCAAAAAATAGATGAATGCCACACCTGTCAGATGGATGTGATTATCTAAACCAGAGGAAGAAATGCAGCACCAACATTTGTGAGATGCATAATGTTTTTGGAATATGAGACTGAGAATGATAAAGAGTCTCAGGATTATGAAAAACAGTTGGTAAACTTGAATGTTTGAGTTTATTTTTTTAAATGTTCAGTGGATGTGATTCAGTGTATTCAAATGATTAATTTTCCACATTTTCTAAAATTAGACTTATGCCTAAAATTGCCAATCATTCATTATTCTGCTAACCATTGACGGAGTTTGAGACATGTTTTCTATAATGTACGTTTCATGCATATACATTTGAACAAAGAACACCATCCCAATTAGTGTGTCACCATTTGTGGACCACATAATGACAAAAGCAAAAATAAGTTTCAGAAAGTTTACAAATGTATAAAATAAAGTGTAACCTATCACAATCAGTGTAAGTATTCAGGCCCTTTACACAAGTAAATTGTTGCAGTCCAGAAATGAGTGCTTTACCATCTATGCCAAAAGCCTGGGCCTCTTTGCGAGACCATAGAACTATCCCCAACGCATGTTTCAGTATTCCCCTTTCTGTTTAGAAGCATTTTTATTCCCAGGCCCCATAGGCGTATTGAAAGGATCCCACCCTATTCGGCAATGTAGCTGACCGGTGTAGAGCAGGACAAGTGCCTTAGCAGAATGCAATCTAAAGCTTGTGTGGTCCTCCTGGCGGGGACCGTAGAATTCTCCCCACTGCATGTTACAATACTAAAATAGTATTTAGATTCTACATTGAATTTAGTCTTTGAGATGCTCAAACAATGTCAGTAGTTGGGGTTCTTCAACTCTAAAGTGTACTAGACTGTGTAAGGCAAAAACCCACAAAGAAACGACAACAGTCAAATACATATGTACTGTAGTCTCAATGTCTAAATAGTGACAGCAGGGTTAGTTCAAACTGCAGGACTTGGTGACTAGATCATAGGAGACATAATTGAGAGACAAAAATGAATAAAGATACTCTAACAAGCACATGTATCTGTAGTGGGTGTTCTTCAACTCTAAAATGATAAATAGATCATGTGAGAAATGCCTATCCAACACTTCCTTATCTCCTCCCAGCCCTTCTATTGCGACTGCTCCTCCCTCTCTCCCCCCTGCCCCACTACACTGCTTCTCCCTGCATAAGGTCACTGAGTCTGAGGTGCTAAAGGATCTCCTTAAACTTGACGCCCCCCCTCCCCGAAAAAAAATCTGTGTCAGATAGTTTAGATCCTTTCTTCTTTAAGGTTGAGAATTATGTTTCCACCTCCATGCTTCATGGTTGGGATGGTGTTCTTGGGGTTGTACTCATCCTTCTTCTTCCTCCAAACACGGCGAGTGGAGTTTAGACCAAAAAGCTCTATTTTTGTCTCATCAGACCACACAACCTTCTCCCATTTCTCCTCTGGATCATCCAGATGGTCATTGGCAAACTTCAGACGGGCCTGGACATGCGCTAGCTTGAGCAGGGGACCTTGCGTGCGCTGCAGGATTTTAATCCATGACGGCGTAGTGTTACTAATGGTTTTCTTTGAGACTGTGGTCCCAGCTCTCTTCAGGTCAGTGACCAGGTCCTGCCGTGTAATTCTGGGCTGATCCCTCACCTTCCTCATGATCATTGATGCCCCACGAGGTGAGATCTTGCATGGAGCCCCAGGCCGAGGGTGATTGATCGTCATCTTGAACTTCTTCCATTTTCTAATAATTGCACCAACAGTTGTTGCCTTCTTACCAAGCTGCTTGCCTATTGTCCTGTAGCCAATCCCAGCCTTGTGCAGGTCTACAATTTTATCCCTGATGTCCTTAGACAGCTCTCTGGCCATTGTGGAGAGGTTGGAGTCTGTTTGATTGAGTGTGTGGACAGGTGCAGTTAATACAGGTAATGAGTGGAGAACAGGTGGGCTTCTTAAAGAAAAACTAACAGGTCTGTGAGAGCCGGAATTCTTACTGGTTGGTAGGTGATCAAATACTTATGTCATGCAATAAAATGCTAATTAATTACTTACAAATCATACAATGTGATTTTCTGTACCTATGATAAAAACTACAGACCTCTACATGCTTTGTAGGTAGACAAACCTGCAAAATCGGCAGTGTATCAAATTCTTGTTCTCCCCAATGTATGTAAATAAGGTATTGCTGTACTTTATTTTTAATACATTTGTAAAAATTTCTAAAACCTTTTTTTTGCTTTGTCATTATGGGGTATTTTGTGTAGATTGATGATAATTTATTTATTTTTAATAATTTTAGAATAAGGCTGTAACGTAACAAAATGTGAAAAAGTCAAGGGGTCTGAATACTTTCCGAATGCACTGTATATATGTAGTCTATGACATATGTATTGGTTAATATGCTTATGCAGCTGTCATTTTTAAAACTCCATTCTAGCGTACATGACACGCACATCTTTCTATCACATGCTTTTATTTGGGTTTCCATAAAAAGTATATGATTTAAGTTTTTTTTAAGCCTGCAGTTAGTTACTTGAAATGAGAATTATAACCATGCCATGCTAACAGAAATGTATTTCACTAACAGAGAGAGAGCTATTGAAACACTCATTTGCATTTACAGTAGCTGACTAGGCTAGTCAAACTGTAACATTGGATAGCTTTCAACAAATTGGCTAAATGGTCTCTCTTCATATGATCAAAACAAAACGTGTTGCATACTGCATATTTCAAGTGCATTCGAAAACAGATACAGTATGTACAGTTGAAGTTGGAAGTTTACATACACCTTAGCCAAATACATTTAAACTCAGTTTTTCACAATTCATGACATTTAATCCTAGTAAAAATTCCCTGTTTTAGGTCAGTTAGGATCACCACTTTATTTTAATTAAGAATGTGAAAAGTCAGAATAATAGTAGAGTGAATAATTTCAGCTTTTATGTCTTTCATCACAATCCCAGTGGGTCAGAAGTTTACATACACTCAATTAGAATTTGGTAGCATTGCCTTGAAATTGTTTAACTTGGATAAAACGTTTTGCGTAGCCTTCCACAAGCTTCCCACAATAAGTTGGGTGAATTTTGGCCCATTCCTCCTGACATAGCTCGTGTAACTGAGTCAGGTTTGTAGGCCTCCTTGCTCACACACGCTTTTTCAGGTCTGCCCACACATTGTCTATAGGATTGAGGTCAGGGCTTTGTGATGGCCACTCCAATACCTTGACTTTGTTGTCCTTAAGTCATTTTTTCCACAACTTTGGAAGTATGCTTGGGGTCATTGTCCATTTGGAAGACCCATTTGCGACCAAGATTTAACTTCCTGACTGATGTCTTGAGATGTTGCTTCTATATAGCCACATCATTTTCCTCCTCATGATGACATCTATTTTGTGAAGTGCACCAGTCCCTCCTGCAGCAAAGCACCCCCATAAAATGTTGCTGCCACCCCCGTGCTTCACGGTTGGGATGGTGTTCTTCAGCTTGCAATCCTCCCCCATTTTCCTTCAAACATAACGATGGCCATTAGGGCCAAACAGTTCTATTTTTGTTTCATCAGACCAGAGGACATTTCTCCAAAAAGTACGATCTTCATCCCCATGTGCAGTTACAAACCGTAGTCTGCCTTTTTATGGCGGTTTTGGAGAAGTTGCCTCTTCCTTGCTGAGCAGCGTTTCAGGTTATGTTGATATAGGACTCGTTTTACTGTGGATATAGATACTTTGGTACCTGTTTCCTCCAGCATCTTCACAAGGTCCTTTGCTGTTGTTCTGGGATTGATTTGCATTTTTCACACCAAAGTACGTTCATCTCTAGAAGACAGAATGCGTCTCATTCCTGAGCGGCATGACGACTGCGTGGTCCCATGGTGTTTCTACTTGCGTACTATTGTTTGTACAGATGAACGTGGTACCTTCAGGCATTTGGAAATTGCTCCCAAGGATGAACCAGACTTGTGGAGGTCTACAATTATTTTTCTAAGGACTTGGCTGATTTATTTTGATTTTCTCATGATGTCAAGCAAAGAGGCACTGAGTTTGAAGGTAGGCATTGAAATACGTACACAGGTACACCTCCTATGGACTCAAATTATGTCAATTAGCCTATCAGAAGCTTCTAAAGCCATGACATCATTTTCGGGAATTTCCCATGCTGTTTAAAGGCACAGTCAACTTAGTGTATGTAAACTCCTGACCCACTGGAATTGTGATACAGTGAAGTGAAATAATCTGTCTGTAAACAATTGTTGGAAAAATGACTTGTGTCATGCACAATGTAGATGTCCTATCCGACTTGCCAAAACTATAGTTTGTTAACAAGAAATTTGTAGAGTGGTTGAAAAAATGAGTTTTAATGACTCCAACCTAAGTGTACAATGACGCGGCTAATTTATGGATTTTTCCCGCTTTCACAAGATTCATGCCGCCAAAAAACTGAGCACCGTCACATAATGTGACGTAAATCGAGCGCGCTCAAACTTCCCATCATTCTGATTACGGTAGTAATTTTGAAATGCATATGATGCAGCTTTCAAGTTGAAGGCGATAAATCTGGCTGTTGGAAAAGGAAATAGAGCTGCTGCATGGGAGCTTGGCCTTAATGAGTCGATGATAAGACGTTGGAAACTGCAGCGTGAAGAACTGACTCAGTGCAGAAAGACAACAAAAGTTTTCAGAGGGAAGAAAAGCAGATGGCCCAAAGTATTTGCAGCCACTCGACATCAGTGTAAATCGTGCATTTAAGGTGGCGCTCCTTGTTCAGTGGGAGGCTTGGATGACAAGTGGGGAGAAATCCTTCACTAAAACGGGCCGCAGGCGAAGAGCATCTTATGGTCAAGTCTGCCAGTGAGTCCTGACAGCGTGGAGCATTGTCAAAAAATCCACTATCATCAACGGGTTTCGAAAGGCTGGACTGCTGCGTGTTGAAGGGGCAGCATGAGCTCAGCGGGGTATTTGCCTCCGGATGAAAGTGACGAGAGCGACAATGATCGGATGAAGCAATTCTGAGGCTATTCAACTCCGACACCGAAGGAGATGACTTCAGTGGTTTCAGTGCACAGGAGGAGGAAGATGGTGACCAATGACTTTCTCGGTAGGCTACTGTTTTATTTTTGTTACAAGCCGTGTTTCGTTTTAAAGGCTGTGTAAAGTTCATTTGTTTCAATGTACCGGTAGGCACCTGCGGCATATAGATTTGTGCGGCTTATTTATGTACAAAATACATATTTTTGTAATAATTCAGTGGGTGCGGTTTATATTCAGGTGCGCTTAATAGTCCAGCAGTTACGGTATGTACACTTTCATCAGACAGCAGCTCGCGTTTTCACAAGAAGCTGTGTTTACATCGTAGATAGAAGCAGGCCATTGGCTGCCCTCATTAGGAGGGGTATGTACGGGAGTTTTGATTGGTTCCAAATTTAGCAGTTTTCAAATTTGCCTGAGCAGATATACTTTTTCTGAGAAAATGTGCAATAATTGAAGGTGCCAACTAATTTTAGAGTCATCATAATAATGTTTTACTGTCATATACAAAAAAAATCTGCTCCTTCCTCAAAGCTTCACTCAGCTTCACTATTTTCACCAAAGGCCCACCACCTATCGAGCAAAGATGTCTTGACTGGGAGAGATGTGGCGTGGGAGTTGAAGTGAATGAAGCTTTGGCTGACAATCAGCCATGTAATCAGCAATATTTTGCGTTATGGTTTTCATATTATCACGAACATGGTACTAGGGTAGTGAATTGATTTTGGCTTGAGCTGTAGCTAGCAAGGAAAGTTAGCCTACAAAGCTGGAAGCTACCAGTATCATCTTGCATTGTAGTGTTCTAACTTGTACTGGACATTATTTTGGAAACAGTAGTTAGCCGTTTCAACATTTCTACATGCCGTGTTGCATTATTCAAGTGTGTTGACTTCTGAGCAGCATAAGTGGTGATGCAGCCCAGAGTTCAGTGGTTTCTCATGGCAGGCTAGAGCTAGCATTGAGTAAGTGGAGAAGTCATAAGGACATCGGCTGCGCTGATAGACAGATCCTCTCTTAATCAGTACACGTAAGACACATTTACCAAACTGTTTTTCATGTTCTAGTATCAAGAAAGTACAGATGTTTTGGTATTCCGTGTGTATGTGTTTTTGTGTATCCATCCATCTTGTGTGTGTTTGTGCATGTATATGTTTGTGTGCGTATCAATGCATGCATCTGTGTGTACAGCAGGACTATCACTTGGCCGTGGGGCGTGCCAGGCCTGGAGGATCATGGGAAGCATTGTGAACTCGGGATGATTCAATTAAACACTGTAAATAATTGAGCTAATGGAGAAATTCTAGCCAGCGACCGCATGGGAGAGCTGACATCATGAGGTAAAGAGAAACCATACACCCCCTCCAACCGGAGACATAGCTGTCTGTTTCCAGATCAAAGCACCTGATCTGATTACTCACACACACACACATGTACACAGTGGTATATCCCCATCCCAAGTCAAAATAAAAGTAAAAGGACAGTGTACGATCGGTACACTGACTGAAATAGCAGGGTTTATTTCGGGACCTGTACAAAGGGCAGGTCAGGCTCCAGTGATAGAACTCGCTGATCCTCACAAACAACATGAAACCCCATATCAATACATGATCATTCATTTTACATTATCTTGATGAAAAGCCTGACATTTTTTGTCTCTTCTCTCATCCAAATGATTTTAGGTCATATAATATATTATATGGCGCCGGAGGAGATGGCTGCCGTTTTACGATCTCCTAACCAATTGTGTGTTTTTTTCCCCGCATTATTTGTAACTTATTTTGTACATAATGTTTCTGACACTGTGCGTTATGACCGAAAAGAGCTTCTAGATATCAGGACAACGATTACTCACCCCGTACTGGAAGAATACTTTTTTCGAATGGGAAGAATTTACTTCAGATGCCCGACAAGGCCCTCATCCCCGTCATTCGCAGGAGAAAGGGACAAAGATATTGGGATGCAGGTCTGGGTGCCTTGTAAGGATCTGACGGTGAACAGGTAATCTCCCTTCACCGTTAGTCCTATTTGCCAACGTACAATCAATGGAAAATAAAATAGACGAATGATCACGTATATCGTACCAACGGGACATTAAAAACTGTAATGTCTTATGTTTCACTGAGTCGTGGCTGAACGACGACATGACTAACAAACAGCTGGCGGGCTTTAAGCTTTTCGGCAGGATAGAGCAGCGGCCTCTGGTAAGACAAGGGGTGGCTGTCTATGTATATTTATAAACAACAGCTGGTGCACAAAATCGAAGTTTTGAGTTTTGAGAAATCCAAGTCTTGAGGCTTTGCTCGCCTGAGGTAGAGGATCTCATGATAAACCGAAGACCACACTATTTACCAAGAGAGTTTTCATCTATATTCTTCGTAGCTGTCTATTTACCACCACAAACCGATGCTGGCACTAAGATCACACTCAATGAGCTGTATACGGCCATAAGCGAACAGGAAAACACTCAGCAGAGGCGGCACTCCTAGTTTCTGGGGACTAGGGGTAGGTAGCTTAGTGGTTAGAGCATTGGGCCAGTAACCGGAAGGTTGCTGGATCGAATCCCAGAGCTGACAAGGTAAACATATTTTGTTCTGCCCCTCAACAAAGCAGTTGACCCACTGTTCCCTGGTAGGCTGTCATTGTAAATAAGAATTTGTTCTTAATACGGACTAGTTAAATAAAGGTTACATTTTAAAACATTTTAAAAAATGAATGCAGGGAAACTTAAATCCGTTTGCCTCATTTCTACCAGCATGTTAAATGTGCAACCAGAGGGAAAACTCTAGACCACCTGTACTCCACACACAGAGATGTGTACAAAGCTCTCCTTCACCCTCCATTTGGTAAATCTGACCACAACTCTATCCTCCTGATTCCTGCTTACAAGCAAAAACTAAAGCAAGAAGCACCAGTGACTCGGTCCATAAGAAAGTGGTCAGATGAAGCAGATGCTAAGCTACAGGACTGTTTTGTTAGCACAGACTGGAATATGTTCCGGGATTCTTCCGATGGCATTGAGGAGTACACCACATCAGTCACTGGCTTCATCAATAAATGCATTGATGACGTCGTCCCCACAGTGACCGTATGTACATACCCCAACCAGAAGCCATGGATTACAGGCAACATCCACACTGATCTAAAGGGTAGAGCTGGGACTCTAACCAGAAAGCATTTAAAAAATCCTGCTATTACCTCAGATGAACCATCAAACAGGCAAAGCGTCAATATAGGACTAAGATCGAATCGTACTACACCGGCTATTACAGACTACAACGGGAAGCACAGTGGTGAGCTGCCCAGTGACATGAGCCTACCAGACGAGCTGAATTACTTCTATGCTCGCTTCGTGGCAAGTAACACTGAAACATGCATGAGAGCATCAGCTGTTTTGGATGACTGTGTGATCACGCTCTCTGTAGCCGATGTGAGCAAGACCTTCAAGCAGGTCAACATTCACAAGGCCGCAGGGCCAGACGGATTACCAGGACGTGTACTCCAAGCATGCGCTGACCAACTGGCAAGTGTCTTCACTGACATTTTCAACCTGTCCCTGACTGAGTCTGTAATACCAACATGTTTCAAGCAGACCATCATAGTCCCTGTGCCCAAAAACACTAAGGTAACCTGTCTAAATGACTACCGACCCGTAGCACTCGCGTCTGCATCCAGAAAGTGCTTTGAAAGGCTGGTCATGGCTCACATAAACACCATTATCTCAGAAACCCTAGACCCATTCCAATTCGCATACCGCTCCAACAGGTCCACAGATGATGCAATCTCTATTGCATTCAACACTGCCCTTTTCCCACCTGGACAAAAGGAACACATATGTGAGAATGCTATTCATTGACAACAGCTCAGCAGTCAAAACCATAGTGTCCTCAAACCTCACTAAACTAAGGTTCCTGGGATTAAACATCTCCCTCTGCAACGGGATCCTGGACTTCCTGACAGGCCATCCCCCAGGTGGTAAGGGTAGGTAACAGCACATCCGCCACACTGATCCTCAACAAGGGGGCCTCTCAGGGGTGCGTGCTCAGTCCCCTCCTGTACTCCCTGTTCACTCATGACTGCATGGGCCAGTCACGACTCCAACACCATCATTAAGTTTGCCGATGACACAACAGTGGTAGGCCTGATCCCTGACAACAATGAGACAGCCTATAGGGAGGAGGTCAGAGACCTGGCCGTGTGGTGCAAGGACAACAACATCTCCCTCAATGTGATCAAGACAAAGGACATGATTGTGGACTACAGAAAAAGGAGGACCGAGCACGCCCCCATTCTCATCGACGGGGCTGTAGAGGAGCAGGTTGAGAGCTTCAAGTTCCCTGTTGTCGACATCACCAACAAACTATCATGGTCCAAACACACTAAGACAGTTGTGAAGAGGGCACAACAAAACCTATTCCCCCTCAGGAGACTGAAAATATTTGGCATGGGTTCTCAGACCCTCAAAAGGTTTTACAGCTGCACCATCGAGAGCATCCTGATGGGTTGCATCACTGCCTGGTATGGCAAGTGTTCGGCCTCCGACCGCAAGACACTAAAGAGGGTAGTGCGTACGTCCCAGTACATCACTGGGGCCAAGCTTCCTGCCATCCAGGACCTCTATACCAGGCGGTGTCTTAGGAAGGCCCTAAAAATTGGCAAAGACTCCAGCCACCCTAGTCATAGACTGACTCTCTGCTATCGCATGGCAAGCGATACCGGCGCCCCAAGTCTAGGTCCAAAAGGCTTCTTAACAGCTTCTACCCCCCAAGCCATAAGACTCCCGAACAGCTAATCAAAGGGCTACCCAGACCCCTCTTTTACTCTACTGCTACTCTCTGTTTATTATCTATGCGTAGTCACTTTAACTCTACCTACATGTACATATTATCTCAATTACCTCGACTAACCGGTGCCCCCTCACATTGACTCTGTACCGGTACACCCTGTATATAGCCTCGCCATTGTTATTTTACTGCTGCTGTTTAATTATATGATACTTACATTTTTTATTTTACTTTTTACTTCTTAAAGCATTGTTGGTTAAGGGCTTGTAAGTAAGCATTTCATTGTCAGGTTTATACCTGTTGTATTCATGTGACAAGTAAAATTTGATTTGATTTTTGATATGATATACATGTAAATATTAAATCCAACTATTTCCCAGAAATCTAAAAGCATTGGATTGATGGAGGCATGGGCTAGAGCAGGTGTATAAAACAAATGTGGCCCTAGGGGCTCCCTGACTGTCTAGCTTCCATGTTGATGACTGTTAGCAAACTAAACAGAGTGAAGTCTATAAAATGTTAGTCCATTATCTTTTCTACCCAGTTTTGAATCGGTTCTAGTCATTTCAATGTCGATTGAAACCCCCGCAAAGTAAAAAAACAAAAAAAACAGGGTATTTTACTCAAGCCAATCCCGGGATAGATTGAATGGGTTTACATTTTTCGAACATACATTCCATCTGAAATGCCCCTTCTTTTGTTTCTCCTCCCCGGACGGCGCACATGTGATGTGGGAAGGGGTGGCCCGGTCATCTGGAATCCACCGACGCTCCCCTTTAAGTCTGGGGTAACCACCAGAGCCCTCCTTTAATGCGATGGTAAATCATTGCCATGTGCTAACGGGAGGTCGGAGGGCACGGAAAATGTTAACTCACTTGAGGCGGCCATGAGGAAAGGATAGAGAGATGGTGGAGGGAGGGAGGGAGTGATAGGGGTGACTGTCTGAGAAGTGGAAGGGGAATGCGGTTGAGGGGGCAGGGCTTTTCTGGGATGTAGAAGTCAACCAATGTAGAAGTCAACCAATATTGTGACAGTCAAATGAAAGGTGTCAAGATCAAAAGAGAGGCGGAGCAGTCCAATTGTTTTCTTTCTTTCTTTTGCGCACTCACTGGCTGGTGGTGCCCCTTTCAAAAAAGGTTACTGTCCTAACCTTAAAGTAGGTCTACCTCCTTGGTATGTACTCTATACCTCTTAAGCTCTCTCTATTTTTCTTCTCCCACTTTTTCACAGGAGTGCCATTATGCTCCCATAAGGCCTCTTTTCTTTTCTT
Source organism: Oncorhynchus keta (assembly GCF_023373465.1). Taxonomy (NCBI): domain Eukaryota; kingdom Metazoa; phylum Chordata; class Actinopteri; order Salmoniformes; family Salmonidae; genus Oncorhynchus; species Oncorhynchus keta. The sequence goes on along the minus strand of NC_068452.1, from coordinate 9,712,058 downwards.
CCCCACTGATCCCGATAAATCCGGGAGGGAGGTTAGGGGGTCAGACTCCGACATTCCTGAGCCCCTGGTTAACCCCTCTTCTACCCCCCTCCCCCTACCACTTCATTGCTGCATATCCCAAGCTACAGTATAACTGGGATATTACACATGGTAGACATATACATTAATTTCTATTGGCCACATATGTAGCCTGATGACCCATTTCTATCGGCCATAGGTGGACGCTATTGCTCACATATCACTCTGAATCCAATCATGTCTACACCATTCTGAATCATGTCTACACTATTCTGAATCATGTCTACACTATTCTGAATCATGTCTACACTATTCTGAATCATGTCTACACTATTCTGAATCATGTCTACACTATTCTGAATCATGTCTACACTATTCTGAATCATGTCTACACTATTCTGAATCATGTCTACACTATTCTGAATCATGTCTACACTATTCTGAATCATGTCTACACTATTCTGAATCATGTTTACACTATCCTGAATCATGTCCACACTATTCTGAATCATGTCTACACTATTCTGAATCATGTCTACACTATTCTGAATCATACTTATGGGTACGGTAAAAATGTGTGTGGGGGGTGCATGACACGGCTCCGAAATATCCTTTTGCAACCTTATACTACAAACCAGTGGCGGATTTAGGTATAGGCGACATGGGCAGGCGACATGGGCAGGCGACATGGGCAGCGACATGGGCAGGCGACATGACATGGGCAGGCGACATGGGCAGGCGACATGGGCAGGCGACATGGGCAGGCGACATGGGCAGGCGACATGGGCAGGCGACATGGGCAGGCGACATGGGCAGGCGACATGGGCAGGCGACATGGGCAGGCGACATGGGCAGGCGACATGGGCAGGCGACATGGGCAGGCGACATGGGCAGGCGACATGGGCAGCTGCCCAAATGGTGACATTTGCGCAATCGGTTTTCAATTGCTCATTTGCACGTCACGTCAATGATATCATGTCACCGTGTGGGACTGTGGGTCAATTAACCTTGTCGGAGTGGGCGCCCTGATTCTAGATTGTGAGCTAGGTAGGTCTGGGAAGGTCTCCCACTCAGAAGTACGAGATGGGGAAGGGGGCGAGGGTAGGTTGACCTCAGGTCTCCCCACTGGAAGCCCGAGGTAGGGGGAGCGGGGGAGTCTATTAAATAGTGGACCTCTAACTTTATACAGTACCAATGCAGTTAGTAAAATCAGTCACACTACGAAATACTGTGAATAATATATAGTTTCACAGACATATTGTAGCATTTTTTTCTGGTTAGTTGCGAAATCGTTAAGAATAATATAAAATCAATCTGCACACACCACCAAGGTGAATTGATTTAGTCTTGACAGTGTTGGGGGATGGGTAATGTTTTGATGCTCGAGTGCCAAATCAACACATTTGTTTCTATTTGCCTTTGTTACTTCTTTTTGATATTTAGTGAGTCTAATTTTTTCTATGTATTTTTATATTTATATAGTTTTAAATGTTATGATGAATTATTTGTGTTGTTCCAAATGTCTGCTTAGAAATTACAGTTAGTGCAGAATGATGCTTTTTTTTTGGTGGGGGGGGGGGCTGAAGGGGGGGTTCACCCAGGAAGCTATACAAGATAGAACCGCCACTGCTACAAACCATGTAAAAGCTTTGCATTCCTGTCACCAGGAAATGGTAAGGTAAACAACATTATATGAACCCAAGCAATATGGCCGCTTCCGTCACTACACAGCCACAACCATGTTTACATTTTTCCCCCTGCCACTGAATCCCACAGAAATAAAATGTGAAAAACAATTGCTGGGGAATCCAAACAACAGCTTGGCCTGTGTGTTGAGAAAGCCCAGAGGTCCGTCATCATTTCCTGAATAGAGCCCCTCTTTATAACACCCCTCTAGCACTCCTCCCCCTCCTTTCTCCTGGTACAGTGTGCTAAACTAAAGGCAGCGTGTCTGGCTACATCATTGACGACGGGAAACTCCGCTAAAAGCTCACAGACAACCTCATTAAGGTTGAGGAGTGCAGAGATTTGCTGCATGTCACTGCACGGTGGGTATCCCATGACGACGCTATGGCCCACTCTGGTTTTAAATATTAATCTCCTGATCCGTCTGCTTGTTTGTTTGGTTTTACCCACCTCCAGGCAGGCTGGGACAAGCCACCTTTTCAACCAGACTGCTACCTGCCAAGCTACCCGGCACACTTCCTCCTCTTGTGCCCAAATTATCTCCTTTGTTTGATGCCTTCTCGACACATAGAGAAGGAGAACATTTGTGGACAAAACATTTGTGGATGTTGACCTATACTCAGTATTCTCACCACAAAGCAAAGCAGATCTGGCGGATGACCAAACGACAACAAAAATAATATGTTCAACCACTAAGACAAAAATAACACTCTCGCTACATCATATAGCGACAACACGATAGCTATACTTCAAAGACGAGTGGGACCTCCGAGGCCAATTGGTATGCTGAGAGAAGAGCCTCCATGTAAATGGATGTCTATCTCTTTCAAAGAGGGTCTAATCATCAGAGACATCTAAGGCGGAGGCGTCACACTGTGCTGCCATCCCCAGCCATCTGGACAGACAGCGGACGCTGCCAAGGCCTTCCTACGGGCGTGCTCGGCCTGGCAGCCGTGATGGCAGAGAGACGATATAGCGAGCTAGCTTGCTAACCAGGCTACAGCAGACAGGGACGCTATAGGTAGCTAGCACTACTAACCAGATGCCGCAGAATAGGGCTAGGGGTTAGATGTATGTTGCCACCCAAGAGCAGATCTAGGAACAACTTACCAGGACTCAATCTTTGATCTGACCATAGGAGATGGTTCTCTTAAGCATAGATCAGTGCTAGCAAGAACTCTCCCTATAGCTCCTGCAGCATGCTGTTATGGAATTGAGAGCCAAGAAAACAAACAAACATACACAGATTAACACTGAAAGTAGGTTTATAGGTTGAGATGTGTCTGATGGCAATTCCCCAAGTGTAAGAATCTGTATTTTGTACTAAACTGCAGCAATGACAGAAAAGCATCTGCTGTATACAATTAATACAATCCTGTAGAGTTAGCAATACTAACTTCCAAAGCCTTGTTTTGTCCACTCTTAAACTTCCCACTGGGCAAAAACGGGTTGAATCGACATTGTTTTCAAGTCATTTCAATCAAAACAAAAGTCATTGTGATGATGTTGAATCAAGATGGAAAACTGATTGGATTTGAAAAAAAGTCATCTACTTAAGGGAATTTCATGTTTTTTTTTCCCACCCAACTTTTGTTGATTTCATGGTTAGTTGACAACTCAACCAAATGTAAATCGAAACTAGACATTGAATTAACGTCTGTGCCCAGTGGGTTGTGTGTATTGATATAACTTATTCATAGAATACTACTTTTTTAGTGTCATTCGCCCATTACTTCAGCTGAAAGTTATCTTGTTTTGGGAGTGTGTGTGTGTTTCTCTGAGTGTGGGTGTGTGTTAGTGTTTGAGTGAGCAAGTATGTGTGTGTGTGTTTTTCTGTGTGTGTGGTGGTGCTGTGAATGTTGTGCTGGAGCAGCAGCTACCCCTATTGACATCTGAAGGGTGATGGACTGTCTGCCTCGGCTCAGCAACCTCTTCTCTCTCTCACCATGCCAAATAGCTCCCTCTATCTTCCACTCTTTTATCAAACCCCTCTATTCCTCCTTGGCTCCATAACAGCTCAAACCCTAAACTATATCTCAAGTTCTACAACCAAATGATAATCCAGGAGCTAACTCAGAATATAAAGGTCATTCTAAAATGCTAAATAGCCTGAAAGCTAACTCTTGGTCCTGGAGCTAACTCGGCTAACTTTTGGAGATAAAATGGTAGCCAACTTTCACTGGCCAGAACTCTGTTGCACTCATATCCGTCCAGAGATTCCACTCACCCAGAAGGGTGGAGGGAAAGGGAAGGAAACTGGCTGGAGCTGTAGCCAGCCGCCTCCGCCAGCGCTTACTTTCCCCTTACTGAACCCAGAGGGAGGGAGTGGTGATTTCAACATGGAGGACTAGTTGGAGCACTGCAGGGAGGGAGAAATGGTTCACTTACAGCCGCCGATAAAAACCTCCACCGCCTATGCCGATGCCAAGAGCTGAAGAGAGAGCTAGCTAATGGGGTCCTGGGGCGCAACGCCATGCTAACACAAGTGGTCCTCTTTACCTCTCTCTCTCTCCCTTCCTTCCCTCTCTCTCTCACTTTCCATTCCTTTTCAGTCAGCCCTCTCTCCCCCATTCAGACAACCTAAACAGAAAAGTCTCTCTCTTCCCCACTTGGCTCAGAGACTTGGCAAGCCTGCCATCCTCCCTCCTCCCTCCATTCCTGGTTCCACTATGTGTTTCTCCCTTGAAAACACATCTAATGACATAGCCTTTGGAATGGGGAGAGCACAGGGTTCATGGAAAATACAGGGTAGGCCTGCCATTTCCAGTTTTATGGGACGTTCCTGGGCCGCGATTCAAAACGTTCTATATTTTATTCCAAGAGGATTTTTTTCAGTTCCTGTCTCCTGGCCTGTCTCTCTGCTGCTGGAGCCAGGGCTGCCAAGACACACAGAAAAGCAGCTGCAGCCAGGGTAAAAATAATTACTTCTCTGTTGGTCCCTGCAAGCTTTCCTTCACTGGAGCCCTTGTGCAAATCTCCACTCAAAAACACTTGCTTGGTGTGTGTGTGTGTGTGTGTGTGTGTGTGTGTGTCTGCCTTATTCAGCTGCTCTGAAATAAAAAATAAATACAAATCCTGTCATGTTTGAACAGCTTTCTCTCCCCCTCTCGACAACCCCCCCCCCCACAGCTTTCCCCCCCACAGCTTTCTCTCCCCTTCTCTCCGCCACTTTGGGGAATACCAACAGTGTTGCCATAGTTACCTCTCTGGTCTGAAACCATGGCAACAGAGGAGTACGAGCACCATTCCAAGGAAGATGACAGGGCAGAAGAGGATAATTGCTTTTGCACTCAACATACGCAAGTCGCCGTGCCAGGTTTTACAGTAAATGTGCAGAGTCAGCATGGGTGTGAATGTCATATAGCGATGAGCTCACCGTGCAGCATCATGCACACTGATTGGATTCGGAGCCCAAGCATGCTAATTACCTAGCCTTTATGGAGCATGCTTAATTAATTTAATAGTGCTATGTGCACAGTCAATAAAGGTACACAGTGAGGCTCGTATACTGCACAATAAGCAACTGCAGGGTGTCTCCTGTCTTACACCCAGGAGAACAGTAAAAGTTATACCCATATAAATGGTTTTAAGAGAGATATGTAGGAATCAGTCGGTAAAGCATCCCCATTGGTTGGTTCTCTTTATAAACCCTAAAGTCTTACATAATTCTACTATCTGATTGATAGATAGTTTTGCAATAACCATTATTTGTACAACATCCCTAAACATGTGTGTGTGTGTGTCATGGTCTTTCTGTCCAAACCTCCAACCCACATTGACATAAGGACATGAGATCTGTCTGAGTCCCAGCAAATGACAAGAGTACTTGTTTCCTAGGGAATTGCTACAGACATGTATAATGTGGCCTGGGGTGACGGCATGGATTAGGAGACCTCCGAACACACAAGCACTGGGATCACATACAGTAGGGCTTCCAAAGCAGCTTCCAGGAACGATTGAGTAATGGTAATAATAACCCACCGCCGCGAGACGATGAGCCTCTGGCTAAGCCGCGACACGTCAAGCCCGGGCACTGGCGGAGCTAGATGTCCCTGAGGGGTGAATTCTTTGCCAAACCCTCAGCCAGCTGCATGCCAGGTGCGAGCTGCTAAGCCACTGGCGAGAGAGACGACAGGGCAGACGGGTAATCCTCCTACCATGTAAATTGTCCACAGACAAGTGTACACATGCACGCACATACACACACATGCCAGTGGAGGCTGCTGATGGAAGGACGGCTCACTCCATTCTGGCCATTTATTATGAATCATCCTCCCCTCAGCAGCCTCCACTGATACATGCACACACACACGTAAGTATGAAGAAGTACACATGCAATGCATGCTCACATACACACACACACACACACATAGAGACATAAGTACGGGTATGAAGGTGTACACACACACGCTTGTTCAAACACACACTTGTACAAACACACATGCACGCACATAACCACACACCCACAGCTTAACTGGAAACCCCCTCAAAAGCACACACCCTCTTCCAAAATCCTGTCAACTGGCGACGTGTGGTCAATGACGCCAATCTCTAAGGTTCAGTTATTCCTTTATTAAACTGTAACAACAACAACCAGCCACAGAAATGGTGCAGGGGTGCAGAACGACTCAGTTGCCATTTAAAGGCAAAGGTGCACGCAATACCAGACACAGTCTGGTGATATAATCCATGTAAGGATGTGCATGCCTGATGGTTTGTATTGCTGCAGGTCTGAGCATGTGCCCTCAGAAGCCTAATAGTCAAGGTGGTATATTTTTGCAGCTGCCTGGCCTTGCACATGTAATGCAGCTGACCATCTGTTCTGTTGAGCAGCACTTCTAGGGATTAGCTATCATCTGGGAGATGAAAAGTGCAAACTAAGGCCAGACAGGCATAGGAGCAACTGGCATCATTTTCGTAAATGAATTGGTCATAGTGAAAGCAAAATTGTACATGTTGTTTTACTAGTCTAAATGATTGTGCCACACCATGTAGCCTACTGTTCAATATTTCACTTGGCCATTGTTTGCTGCTGTGTAGTCTACCCCAGATTAGTCAAAATACCTATAGTCGCAGCTGAATTGTTTCTATTTTTCTTACTCTGGAGAAAATACGGTTTAATTGTATCAAATGTAATCATTAGCCTGCTGCTTCTTTTTTTTAATGAATTGCTACTGCTCCCTTGTGGCACTTACATTTCAATGCGACCCAATACTACTTATATTGATTTAAAGAAATCCTAACCCCCCCATCTGGGTTCAACATACAACACTTTATATTCAATCAAATGCATACGCTATCGGAGATACCATGTGATTGGGAATTAAATGTGTATTATTTTCGATCAGGCGGTCAATGCGGACACCCTAGCTGTCAAATTAGTCAGCGGTCCTACTGGTCCTTTTTGCTGCGAACTTGCGACTGTGTGAGGTCATGTACCACCTTTGATATAAGCCAAAATTGAAATATTATCTTTGTTAACATAGAAATATCAACCATTTCGGAAGTGATGATGGGCGGTAAATCGAGCACGATAGCCGCCGGTGTTTGCGGGGCTCTGTTCGTTGGCTACTGCATCTACTTCGACAGGAAAAGACGGAGTGACCCCAACTTCAAGAACAGGTTGCGAGAACGTGAGTGTTGTCCACGTCCTTTGCAACCCGCTCCGGTCTCTGTTTTGGAGACCTCAGGTGCAACTAAATGCCCGAGCCAGGCCGAACTCGTTTAACTATTCCCAATTGGCGAAGTATAGAAGCTTGCATGTTTTACGTTAAGGGTTGGTGCACTAGATCTGATTCATTGTCAGCGCACTGCTAACCCCCAAAGTCCTGCACCTAACTCGCGCATAGCAACTCAACTCTGTTCTCTTATAGTTAGTAGAGAAACGCTCAACTCTACCTCCTTTTATCATGTATTAATGTACTTCCTACTCACTCACAACAAGCGTTCTGTTAAGTTGAATTCAGACATGGAAAGCTGCACCTACCCTGATTCATTCATTGATGGTGTGGTTTGAGCTGTTATGTAACCTAAACCAACCATTCTAGGCTACTAGCCATATCAGACATAGAGCTTGCCAAGCAGCCAAAATCCATCTTTCATACTGTAGTCCAGCTACAATTGTAGTCTAGTTAATGTGGGACTGGAATGTGATCTGTATAGGATTTTTGTGACATGCATCCATATGTGTATTCTAATCGGCTAGACTACAATTGTAGCTGGACTACAGTATGAAAGATGGATTTTGGCTGTCAGCTGGCCACAATGCTTTATTCACCTGCTTTACTGCAATTGAATGAGCCATGTTCCTCTGTTAGCCTTTTTTAAATTTTACCTTCCACTCTGGTAGTTAATCACTCTATCAGGAAAAAAAAAGAACTAGGATTGTTTGGCTAGTTGTCACTTGCTATTTAGCAGCTACACTTAAGTATTTCCTGATTCTGACCTGGGTAAACCACTTTATCAAGGGAAGGTGTTTGGATTATTTTGGAGCTTTGTTCAAAGCCGAAGTTGTACTTCAGGGTGTCAATTTAGGATGTTAATGGGACTTCCTTACTGTTGTCTAAGTACAAACAGGAGCAATCCCCAAAGCTATTTATATTAACAGTGATTGTGTTTACCTCTGCCCAAGGGAGGAGAAATCAGGTGGCTGCAAAACAGGGGACAGGACTGTCAAAGGTGAGTAAAATCCCCTCAAGGTACTATTTCTATTCTTCCCCAATGGAACACACGTCTAAAGAAGTCATATCTAGTACACTTCAGATGATACCTTGAGAAAATAATCTCCAATGACCTCAAGTGGAATAAACAGGATATCTTCACTGGCATGTAATGGGTATGACTGATTTGAGGTCTGTAACAGTGGTACCGAATTTCAGTCAACACAACTGTATAGCTCCCCAATGGAAACAGACCTACTCGACTACACTCTTCTCTCCAAAATGTGTTACTTAAGGCCCACATACTTGACTCGTACAAGAATGGTTCTGTGGCGAACAAGCCATTGTTTTCCAATGGAGGAAGTGCAAACCCAGCAAGAACTGCTGTGCTGAGCTAGGGGGTGCGTTAAGAGTTCACTTAAATTGAACTCTTACCCTACACCTGACGAAGCCTCGGCGGATTGCCCCGACTCATGTGAATAGGCATTTTATTCTTCCTGGAGCATAGGCCATCGACAAGAGCTTTTCCACCTGTCTATGTTTGAGTTATTTCTTGACCAATGAAAAGAAAAGTGTGTGTTGTGGAACTCTTGCAGCTCCCAGACCTGAAGGATGCTGAGGCGGTTCAGAAGTTCTTCCTGGAGGAGATTCAGCTGGGAGAGGAGCTGTTGGCTCAAGGTAAACCAGTCTTGCTTACATTGACATCACTTAGGCTGTGTGTGACTCTCTATTCCCCATATAGGTCTGCTAGTGCACTTTTACCAAGCGATGACCCCATATAGTGCACTACTTTTTACCAAGCGATGACTGCATATTCCCCATATAGTGCACTACTTTGGACCAAAGCATTGACATCCTCCCCCACTACTTTCGACCAGTGCAATGACACCTTGTGCCCCATAATGCACTACCTAATTTACTTTTGACCAGAGTAACGACACTGTTCTTCATATAATGTACTGCTCGTTTTGTCAATCTGAACCTCTTTGCGCTTGGTATTCCGGTATAGGAGATTACGAGAACGGCATCGAGCACCTGACCAACGCCATCGCCGTGTGCGGCCAGCCCCAGCAGCTTCTCCAGGTGCTGCAGCAGACTCTCCCTCTGCCAGTCTTCCAGATGCTACTCACCAAACTGCCCACCATCAGCCAGGTACAGTCCTTTTCTCTACTTCAAGGTAATTTAGCAAACACTCCTACCCTGGGCTGCTTACAGTAAGTGCATACAAGCAAGGAAGCTAATGTATCTAAAAATGTAGTCAGAACTGCAATCCTATTCAAAATTGAGCTTGTGTAACAACTCCAACACTAACCATCAGCCAGGTATAGTGCCTCTCATACATTTCAGGGTCAATTGCAGTTGCAGGTTCTGAAAAGTTATGTTGCGCTGTGCTATTAGCAGAACCATTGCCACAATGTGTGCAACACAGTCTGCTACAGATAGTTTTTGACCAAATAACTTTTTAGTGCCTGCATCTGCAGCGGGTATGCTTCTATTCAGAGCAATTTACAGTAAGTGTATTCAAGCAAGAAAGCGGAAACCAACTAGGGCTGGCCGATATGGCCTAAAAATTGTATCTTTATTTCTAAACATTGGTGAGTCACAATATACCTTGATTTTATTTTTAAACATTTCCCTAAGCTTTGTTGCACAGTTAGGTCAATACACCTCATTTCAAACAGTCAGCAATAATCTTAACTGAATTCAGTGCTTGTAAAATTATAACTAAGCTGCATATGATCTTTCCACAACCATAAGACTGACTAATAATTTAATTATTTGATTAATAGTTTAACCTACTTAGATCAATTATATATATATTTTTTTATCTTTCATGTCTGTCTATGAAATTGCATTTATTTATTTTTTACATATTTAACCAGAACCATGCACCATGACCAAGTTCTTGTATCAGGCATAATAGAACATTTAACATGGGTCTCGTAAAATCACTCCAGCACAAACCCACGTGCTAGTGAGTAGCCAGCTAATGTTTATTTCAAGTCTAACCAACTTGAATCTATTTGCTAGCCAACAAGGTAGAACAGTTGAACTTATTTAGATATCGAAATCAAGTGGCCTACCTGGATAAACCAATGCTTATTTCTCAGAATGAATTTACATTTCGCCCAGCCCTAAAACCAGTTGTATTATATGCTAGACAGAAGTACAATCTGATTAAAAAAAAACAAAAAAATGGTCACGTGTTTAACAGATGTTATTGTGGGTGTAGCGAAATGCTTATATAAAAAATACTGCAACGTTGCCTAGGGGATAGAAGCACGGCTGCCCACTATCGGCACCATTTTTTTTTCAAGAATGAGTTTAGGTAACAAACATGTCTGAGACTGAAACACAGCTCATGACTTTGGTGGAGCTGTATGTGCCTCCAGGTACAGATCCAGCATACTGCTTTCACCTATCAAACCTTGTCAAAAATTACAATGGTCTTTCTAACATGATGAAAGGCACCCACCACACTGTTTAACAATCTTCAGTCCTTTCAGGGGCTGTTGTCTCAACCATAGAGTAGGAGTGCTGATTTTAGGGCCAGTTTTTACCTTGAGTAAGAACATGGACAGAGGGGACCTGAGCCTGTATTCATAAAACATCTGAGTAGGAGAAGATGCTTTTTGAATATGGGCCCTGATCCTAGATCAGCACTTCTATTCTGACTCTTTTATGATTATGGTCCGAGATCAACAACGAAGTGGAAACTGGACACATTTAGCATGTTTATGGCTTTAGAATTTGATGTTATTTCCCTCTTCCCTGCAGCGTATTGTGAGCGCACAAGGTAGCTTGAATGAAGAGGACTTAGAATGAGGATCGTCGCTGGAAATTTCCCCTCGGAACCCTCCTATAACGGAGTGCCCCTAGATGCTGATCTTGGGTCAGTTTTGTATTTCCCCCACTAATCGTTAAGGTTAGGATTGGGGAGGGGAAGGTGATCCTAGATCGGTACCTAGGGGAAAGTTAATCCCGGTGCTCCTATAACCAATTTTTTTTAGACAAGTCAGGATAAGAGGTTAACTTTTTTTTTTTTTACTCACTTTTTTGGAGGGTATTGAACATTCTTTCGCTGATGTCCAAATGAAAGAATCATGAACCCGTCCCCCACACGTGTGTTACTATTGGTCGCATCAAATTACCATATCGTGATTTGCTGCAACCAATCAAAAATGCCCATCGGATAGCATTTTTATTGGATTCATACGCAGTTCGAAAAATACATTGTTTTGCTTCTCTTAGTGGTCGGCCTCTGGAAGGTGTAGCAAAGCATTTCTCAGCATTTACAATATCATCCCTGCAACCACTCCCACATTTACACAGCTCTGGGACCATATGTATTAAGCGTCTTGAGTAGGAGTGCTGATCTAGGATCAGGTCCCCCCCCCTGCCCATGCATTCTTATACATTGTGATCTAAAAGGGAAATGGATCCTAAAAAAGCATTCCTACTTGATACATATAGCCCCTGCATTAAAACCTATTTCTACAAACTTCTTAGATCACATGTAGGAACAAGGAAATTGAACGACTGTCTCAATGTTGTTGCTTCATTGTATTTTAAGTTATTGTTTTGATTTCAGTCCGACATGCAGATACTTTAGAAAGTGGTTGAATGTTCTGTTAGGTCATTAAGAGGTTGTTCCTCTTTGTAAGAAATCAAAATAAAAAGGTAAATGACACTTGCTTCTAAAACTTTATTTAGTCTCTCAGATGTTAATGTCCTGAATAGTTAATGAATGTTTTCCCTACCTTTAGGTGGGACCATAGACGTACAGTTGGAAGTTTTTACATACCGTAGCCAAGTACATTTAAACTGTTTTTCACAATTCCTGACATTTTTAATCCTAGTAAAAATTCCCTGTCTTAGTCAGTTAGGATCACCACTTTATTTTAAGAATGTGAAATGTCAAAATAGTCTTATTTCTTTCATAACATTCCCAGTGGGTCAGAAGTTTACATGCACTCAATTAGTATTTAGGAGCATTGCCTTAAACAATTTAAATTTGGGTCAAATGTTAGAGGTAGCTTTTCAACAGGCTTCCCACAATAAGTTGGGTGAATTTTGGCCCATTCCTCCTGACAGAGCTGGTGTAACGGAGTCAGGTTTGTAGGCCTCCTTGCTCGCACATGCCTTTTCAGTTCAGCCCACAAATCTTTTATAGGATTGAGGTCAGAGCTTTGTGATGGCCACTCCAATACCTTGACTTTGTTGTCCTTAAGCCATTTTGCCACAACTTTGGAAGTATGCTTAGGGTCATTGTCCATATGGAAGACCCATTTGCGACCAATATTTAACTGATGTCTTGATGTTGCTTCAAATTATCCACATATTTTTCCTTCCTCATGATGCCATCTATTTTGTGAAGTGCACCAGTCCCTCCTGCAGCAAAGCACCCTCACAACATGATGCTGCCACCCCTGTGCTTCACGGTTGGGATGAGGTTCTTTGGCTTGCAAGCCTCCCACTTTTTCCTCCAAACATAACGATGGTCATTATGGCCAAACAGTTGTATTACACCAGAGGACATTTCTCCAAAAAGTACAATCTTTGTCCCCATGTGCAGTTGGGGACAGTTGGGGCGGCAGCGTAGCCTAGTGGTTAGAGCGTTGGACAGATCCAGCATACTCCAGCATACTTGCGAGTTCAAACCCCCGAGCTGACAAGGTACAAATCTGTCGTTCTGCCCCTGAACAGGCAGTTAACCCACTGTTCCCAGGCCGTCATTGAAAATAAGAATATGTTCTTAACTGACTTGCCTGGTTAAATAAAGGTAAAATAAAAAAATTTAAAAAAAATAGTCTGGCTTTTTTTATGGCGGTTTTGGAGAAGTGCCTTCTTCCTTGCTGAGGGGCCTTTCAGGTTATGTTGATATAGGACATTTACTGTACCTGCTTCCTCCAGCATCTTCAAGGTCCTTTGTTGTTCTGGGATTGATTTGCACTTTTTGCACCAAAGTACGTTCATCTCTAGGAGACCGAACGCGTCTCCTTCCTGAGTGGTATGACGGCTGCGTGGTCCCATGGTGTCTATACTTGCTTACTATTGTTTGTACAGATGAACGTGGTACCTTCAGGTGTTTGGAAATTGCTCCCAAGGATGAACCAGACTTGTGGAGGTCTACAATTTTTTTTGAGGTCTTGGCTGATTTTCTTTTGATTTTCCCATGATGTCAAGGAAAGAGGCACAGAGTTTGAAGGTAGGGCTTGAAATACATCCACAGGTACACTTCCAATTGACTCAAATGATGATCAGAAGCTTCTAAAGCCACACACTTTTCTGGAATTTTCCAAGCTGTTTAAAGGTACAGTCAACTTTAGTGTATGTAAACTTCAGGCCCACTGGAATTGTGATACAGTGAAATAATCTCTAAAAAATTGCTGGAAAAATTACTTGTGTATAAGTGATGTCCTAACCCACTTGCCAAAACTATAGTTTGTTAACAAGAAATGAGTGGAGTGGTTGAAAAATTAGTTAATGACTCCAAACTAAGTTGATGTAAACTTCAACGACTTCAACTGTACATGTTAATATTTACATACATTGGGTGCGATAGCCCCAACCTAAATAAAACAACCGTTTCAACTGGAAATGTGGGTAGGCATGGATGTTAGGTCAGGAACGCTTACACACCATCTCATGATATAGCTCCACTGACATGTTAATTGTACAACACATTATATCTGCTTTAACAATATCAAATTAATTTACATCCAAAGGCACAAAGCACAGACCATCAAATGTGTACGACCTGATTCCTTTTCCTCGGTTTGAGTTTCTTCTTCAGTGCTTTCGCCTTTGCTCTTTTTCTGTTTGGGTCGGCCATCTCACCTTTGAAGGAAGAGGGGCCTGTGGGGGGGCTTTCGTTGCCTCACCTCGACGTTTCTTGACTGGCTTCCCCATCGATTTGATTTGAGGCCCCTTTCCCTGCCGCCTCCCGGAAGACTTGTTTTGGGGACCGCCCTGGCCCGGTCTCTCCTTAAATCCCCCTTTGGTAGGCTCCTTCCCTGCACCCTTAATCTCTCTTTCTTTCCCTCTGGGACCTCTGTGCACCACTTTCTTCTTCTCTTTCTCCTTCTTCACTGACCTCTTCACCCGGACCGACCTCCCGAGGAGTTTTGAGCCGTCTATAGTTTCAAGGCCAGCTGGACGGCATCGATGCTCTACAACAAAAGCGTTAGCTGTTAAGAGATGATGCAGGTACGGATGGAGGGGGTGTAGTTAGAAAATAAACTGTGTGCTGCTGCCGTATGGGACTTGGCCAGCTCAGTAGTGGGAAGACTGCTGAAATGCATACATAACTGCTTCACACACATCTCTGAGCAGGTTGGGTGCGTATGAAATGTGCATTCTTTTTCTCACCTGGAATAAGATGTAGTCGAAGCCCTTGCCCATTCCAGAGTTCTTGTCCCGCACCAGCCGCACCCCCTCCACCTTGCCACACTCCACAAAGTGCTGTCGCAATGGCAATTCGTTTATATCTGCAAGTTCATACAGTATGAGCCAAATAACGTGCATTTTATTGTTTTCCTTTTGACTGAGACGTTCACAGGAAAGTAAACCCTCTTATAGTTACTCACCGAATGGTAGATTGCCAATGAATATTGACCTCTTGTGATCGTGCTGAAAGACAAAACGATTTTATTCAATGTAGCAGCATCCCTGCTCAAACAAGTTTATACAAAAATCAAAGGATTAAGCAAATGTCAATTTATCACCTTAACTGGATCAAACTGCCAGCAAGTGCATTCTATTGCCACCAAGTATACCGATCTTAATGCTAGGCAGGTGCTGTGCTTTTTAAAAATATCAAGTGTCATGGGACACTTACCAATGAACTTTTGGAGACCCTGTCGACCCGGATGTGAAAGTTTTTCTCAATCTCCATGCCGTTCCTGCAAGAATTAAAGTAATACATATTAACCCACAAGGGCCTAAAGATGACACTTGATATGTTAATCTCTCGGACAGACGCAAGTAACACATGGTAACGTAGCATCTGTCAACTGACTGGGATTTGACGACTAATGAGGAACTTTGTTCTGGTACGCAGATTTTGACACTGATCATTTGGACAAATCATGATTTCGCAGGTGCTCACATCTTCGAATTTTTGTAGGGAAATGTAATAGAGCATCTGACGCAAAATTAGGAAGACTTTTAGTTCTGGGTTTACGAGATTATGATAACGTAAAACAGGCATGATTACAATTCAAGTTGAATGCTTGCCAGTTGCTGTACCTTTCCAATGCCTTCTCGGCTCCTTCCTCAGCTTCGAAAACCACGTAGGCATTGATGCTCTGCTTCTTGGGGTGAACCTTGCGTCTTAGAGAAGGAAAGCAACAACAAAAAGTACTCAAATGCATGCGTCATGTTACCACGGATACTCCCATTCAATCGGTGTTAGCATTTCTCATGGTAAAAAGACAGGGAAACTTACTGAATAGCTGCTACTTTGCGTGACATCGATGGATCTTCTCTTACCTGCAAGGAAAATGACACGTTTTAGCTTCACCGATCAGGGTTGAGTCTTCAGAAAGCGTTGTATTATTCAACTTTCATCCATTACTATGAAGCATTCAGGAAGTTCTACCCTAGTGGAAATCAAATTAGATTTGTCACATACAACAGGTGTAGAGCATACAGCGGAATGCTTACTTACAAGCCCTTAAACAATGCAGTTAAGAAAATACCTAAAAAAAGGTAAGAGATAAAAATATCAAAATTAAAGAGCAGCTGTAAATCACAATAGCGGGGCTATATACAGGGGGTACCGGTACAATGTCAAGGTGCGGGGGCACTGTTGTCGAGGTAATATGTACATGTAGGTAGAGTTATTAAAGTGACTTTGCACAGATAACAGAGTAGCAGCACCGTTCCACAGGGGGGAAATGTAATTAGTCCGGGTGGCCATTTGATTAGCTGTTCAGGAGTCTTATGGCTTGGGGGTAGAAGCTATTTTGGCGTCTCTTGGACCTAGACTTGGCACTCCGGTGCCGTGCAGTAGCAGAGAGACTCTATGACTAGGGTGGCTGGAGTCGGACAATTTTTAGCGCCTTCCTCTGACACCGCCTGGTATAGAGGTCCTGGATGGCAGGAAGCTTGGCTCCGGAGATGTACTGGGCCGTACACGCTACCCTCCGTAGTGCCTTGCGGTCAGAGGCCAAGCACTTGCCATACCAGGCAGTGATGCAACCCACCAGGATGCTCTCGATAGTGCAGCTGTAAAACCTTTTGAGGTTCTGAGAACTCGTGCCAAATCTTTTCAGTCTCCTGAGGGGGAATAGGTTTTGTCGTGCCCTCTTCACGACTGTCTTGGTGTGCTTGGACCATGTTTGTTGGTGATGTGGACACCAAGGAACTTGACGTTCTCAACCTGCTCCACTACAGCCCTGTTGATGAGAATGCTCGGTCCTCCTTTTTCTGTAGTCCACAATCAGCTCATTTGTCTTGATCACATTGAGGGAGAGGTTGTGCTTGCACCACACGGTCAGGTCTCTGACCTCTTACCTATAGGCTGTCTCATTCTTGTTGGTGATCAGGCTGTTGTCACTTTTGTCATCCTCAAACTTAATGGTGTTGGGAGTCGTGCCTGGCCGTGCAGTCATGAGTGAACAGGGAGTACAGGAGGGGCCTAAACACGGAACCCTGAGGGGCCCACGTGTTGAGGATCAGCATTGCGGATGTGTTGTTACCTACCCTTACCACCTAGGGGTGGCCCGTCAGGAAGTCCAGGATCCAGTTGCAGAGGGAGGTGTTCAGTCCCAGGGTCCTTAGCTTAGTGATGAGCTTTGTGGGCACTATGGTGTTGAAAGCTGAGATGTAGTCCATGAGCAGCATTCTCACAGATGTTAATTTTGTCCAGGTGTGAGAGGGCAGTGTGGCGTGCAATTGAGATTGCATCATCTGTGAATCTGTTGGTGTGGTATGCAAATTGGAGTGGGTCTAGGGTTTCTGGGATAATGGTGTTGATGTGAGCTATGACCAGCCTTTCAAAGCATTTCATGGCTACGGATGTGAGTGCTACGGGTCGGTAGTCATTTAGGCAGATTACCTTCATGTTCTTGAGCACAGGGACTATGGTGGTCTGCTTGAAACATGTTGGTATTACAGACTTCGACAGGGAGAGGTTGAAAACGTTAGTGAAGCCAGTTGGTCAGCGCATGCTCGGAGTACACATCCTGGTAATCCGTCTGGCCCTGTGGCCTTGTGAAGGTTGACCTGAAAGTCTTACTTACATCATCTAACTCACAAATAAGCACTCACATTGTCTGATGATGGGTATGAGAATAATCTAATACAGTGAATGGAGTACTTACCACTGATCGAAATCGAATGCTTTCAATGGCTCCCTGATCCTTGAAGACGAGCTGTAGTGTCTGAAAAACCAAACACAGAAACAACATAAGGCATATTTGTATTTTCACTTCGATCACCATTTATTTGCTTTCAAATGCTATTTGAACCCAGGTCTGCTTTCAACATACCTAAATGAGATTATGTTCACTGCTTATAACTCAACTAGGACTGGGGCTGCTGTTACCTTCTTTGTGCAGCTGGCAGGAAGGTTGCCGACAAACACTGTTCGTTTCTGCTTTACCCTCTCCTCTGCAATTTGGGCTCCAGTCCTCTGTTTTTTTGTCTGCCTCTCCTCCTCCTCTTTCGCACCCCCTTCTCCCATCTCAATAGCTTTCCTTTTAGTCTTCTTGGGCATCTTTTGGACCTGTTCATCTTCGTCAGCATTTTGTCATGCACTTTCTCTGAAAGCAAGAGGGAGAACATTTATCTATCAATCTTACATCTCTTGCAGCATATTATTTTGCATATCACATTTAGTTTCATTTTTAATCGCTCACCTGTTTTCTAGACTTAGGTCTGCAGCTGATTTGTCCTTTGTGGCTTTCTTTGTTTGTTTCTGGTGGTTCTGCACTTTTGTGACCGCGCCTTCCTTCAACTCCACGCTCCTCGGTTCAGGCTATGAATGGAATACATTTTTTTTTAAACAGAATTTCACTCAGTTGGCAAATACAGAAGATTCTAGCAAGGGTACAACGACTCAGGCCCTCAAGCTCTCTAGTCCTGTTGGTTTTTCCAGGTAATACCTCCCCATCATTTTGGAAAGGAAAGCTAAAATGTGTGTTTCTTAGTGGGGTAGGTAGGAACTCCGTTTCACATTATTTCAGAACCTTTTCTCTACTGAATATGGCCTTGGTTTCCTGGAAAACAAAAAGTCAGCTGGGCTGCAGCGTTAAAAGACCCGAGCTGTGCATCCTTGCCTTGGACTTATGGGCTTACCTTAGGAGCAGGAACAAAGAACAGAGTGTCAACTACTGGCGCAGCTTGGAACAATGCAGATAACGATCCGGAGCTGGATGTAGACTCATTTAACATTTAACATTTAAGTCATTTAGCAGACGCTCTTATCCAGAGCGACTTACAAATTGGTGCATTCACCTTATGACATCCAGTGGAACATCCACTTTACAATAGTGCATCTAAATCTTTTAAGGGGGGTGAGAAGGATTACTTATCCTATCCTAGGTATTCCTTAAAGAGGTGGGGTTTCAGGTGTCTCCGGAAGGTGGTGATTGACTCCGCTGTCCTGGCGTCGTGAGGGAGTGTGTTCCACCATTGGGACTCCTTTGGAAACAAGCTGCCTGATACTGATCCCACTACATAGTCCAAGGACTGTTTGTCCACAGATGGCCCCTCACTAAGGAAAAACGAAAGAGCATTGTTAGACTTAATAGATACAGCAGCAGTTTGTTCACTACCACAGTTGTTGGGTAGCTAGAGGTGCATGAATGCCAACGTACGTGTAATATTCGTTTTACCCCCCCCCTTTCTCCCCAATTTCGTGGTATCCAATTGTTAGTAGCTACTATCTTGTCTCATCGCTACAACTCCCGTACGGGCTCGAGAGAGACGAAGGTCGAAAGTCTTAAGTCCTCCGATACACAAACCAAACCCAGCCGCACTGCTTCTTAACACAGCGCTCATCCAACCTGGAAGCCAGCCGCACCAATGTGTCAGAGGAAACACGGTGCACCTGGCAACCTTGGTTAGCGTGCACTGAGCCCGGCCCGCCACAGGAGTCGCTGGTGCGCGATGAGACAAGGATATCCCTACCGGCCAAACCCTCCCTAACCCGGAAAACGCTAGGCCAATTGTGCGTCGCTCCACGGACCTCCCGATTGCGGCCGATTACGACAGAGCCTGGGTGCGAACCCAGAGTCTCTGGTGGCACAGCCCTTAACCACTGCTCCACCCGGAAGGCCCTAGTACGTGTAATATTTACACATGTAATATTTATTGCTACAAAGACAGCTTGCTGCCCTTGTGATGTCTTCATAAGCATTTCCTGAACTTCCAGAGGTAACACACTAAGGTAGGCTATCCAGTGTCAATGAGCTGCTAACCTAATTGTTTGCGAACAAACAGAAGCAATTTACTGAACAAAAATATAAACGCAACATGAAACAATTAACGTTTTCACTGAGTTACAGTTCATATAAATGATATCAGTCAATTGAAATACATAAATTAGGCCCTACTCTACAGATTTCACGACTGAATACAGATATGCATCTGTTGGTCACAGGGACGTGGATCAGAATACCAGTCTGCATCCCGTGTGGCCTCGTAACACAACACATCTCCTTCGAATAGAGTTGATTAGGCTGTTAATTGTGGCCTGTGGAATGTTGTCCCACTCCTCTTAAAATAGCTGTGCTAAATATGACCTGGAGCACGCTGTCGTACACGTAGATCCAGAGCATCCCAAACATGTTAAATGGGTGACATGTCTGGTGAGTATGCAGGCCATGGAAGAACAGACATTTTCAGCTTCCAGGAAGTGTGTACGGAGCCTTACGACATGGTGCCGTGCATTGTCATGCTGAAACATGGTGTTGGCGGCGGATGAATGTCACGACAATTGGCCTCTCGTCATGGTGTCACTGTGCATTGAAATTGCCATCGATTAAATCAATTGTGTTCGTTGTCTGTAGTTTATGCCTGACCATAACCCCACCGCCACCTTGGGGCACACTGTTCACAATGTTGACATCAGCAAACTGCTCTCCCGCACGGTACACGTGGTCTGCGGTTGTGAGGCCGGTTGGATCTGCTGCCAAATTCTGTAAAACGACATTGAAGGTGGCTTATGGTAGAGAAGTTAACATTAAATTCTCTGGCAACAGCTCTGGATATTCCTGCAGTCAGCATGCCAATTGCAAGCTCCCTCAACCTGAGACATCTGTGGCATTGTATTGTAGCAAATCTGCACATTTTAGAGTGGCCTTTTATTGTCCCCAGCACAAGGTGCACCTGTGTCAAATCATATTATTGGTCACATACACATATTTAGCAGATGTTATTGCGGGTGTAGCGAAATGCTTGTGTTCCTAGCTCCAACAGTGCAGTAGTATAACAATTCACGTCAATATACACAAATCTAAAAAATAATGGAATTAAGAAATATATAAAATATTAGATTGAGCAATGTCAGTGGCTCATATGAGATGATTAAAGCAGTATGTAAACATTATTAAAGTGGCCAGTGATTCCAAGTCTATATAGGGCAGCAGCCTCTAAGGAGCAGGGTTGCGTAACCGGGTGGAAGATGGCTAGTAATGGCTATTTAACAGGCTGATGGCCTTGAGATGGATGTTTTCAGTCTCTCGGTTCCAGCTTTGATGCACCTGTACTGACGTCGCCTTCTGGATGATAGCGGGGTGAACAGGCAGTGGCTCGGGTGGTTGTTGTCCTTGATGATCTTTCTGGCCTTCCTGTGACATCGGGTGCTGTAGATGTCCTGGTGGGCAGGTAGTTTGCCCCCGGTGATGCGTTGGGCAGACCACACACAGCACCCTCTGGAGAGACCTGTAGTTGCGGTCGGTGCAGTTGCCGTACCAGGCGGTGATATAGCCCGACAGGATGCTCTCCATTGTGCATCTGTAAACGTTTGAGGGTTTTAGGGGCCAAGCAAAATTTCCTCAACCTCCTGAGGTTGATGAGGAGCTGTTGCGCCTTCTTCACCACACTGTCTGTGTGGGTGGACCATTTCAGATCATCAGTGATGTGTACGTCGAGGAACTTGAAGCTTTCCAACTTTCCGTTGATGTTGATAAGGTCATGCTCCCTCTGCTGTTTCCTGAAGTCCACGATCATCTCCTTTGTTTTGTTGAGGTTGCGTGAGAGGTTATTTTCCTGGCACCTCTCCCAAGGCCCTCACTTCCTCCCTGTAGGCTGTCTTGTCATTGTTGGTAATCAGGCCCACTACTGTTGGGTTGTCTGCTAACTTGATGATTGAGTTGGAGGTGTGCATGGCCATGTAGTCATGGGTGAACAGGGAGTACAGGAGGGGGCTGGGCACGCACCCTTGTGGGTCCCCTGTGTTGAGGATCAGCATCTGGGCTTGCAGCCTTGCGGGGGTTAATACGCTTAAATGTCTTACTGGCCACGGAGAAGGAGAGCCCACAGTCCTTGGGCGTCGGTGGCATCCTCAAAGCAGGCGAAAGTGTTTAGCTTGTCGGGAAGCAAGACGTCTGTGTCTGCGACGTGGTTGGTTTTCCTTTTGTTGTCGAGGATTGTCTGTAGACCCTGCCACATACTTCTGTGTAATGATCATGCTGTTTAATTATGTTCTTGATATGCCACACTTGTCAGGTGGATGGATTA
The DNA here is from genome assembly GCF_023373465.1 of Oncorhynchus keta. Taxonomy (NCBI): domain Eukaryota; kingdom Metazoa; phylum Chordata; class Actinopteri; order Salmoniformes; family Salmonidae; genus Oncorhynchus; species Oncorhynchus keta. Next base: position 9,690,003 of record NC_068452.1, on the reverse strand, counting down.
CTTTGGCAAAAGAGAAATGCTCAAAAACAGGGATGTAAACAAATTTGTGCACAATATGAAATAAATACTTTTGTGCATATGGAACATTTCTGGGATCTTTTATTTCAGCTCATGAAACATTGGACCAACACTTTACATGTTGCGTAAAAAAAAAAATGTTAAGTGTAATACAGTGTGCGTTTCCCAAACTACCTTGTATTTCCAACAATGTACAAATTGAACATAATTATTAACGTTAGATACATGCGGATACTCGTCGAATGGCGACTAACCTCTCTCCAGAAAGTGTATTTTTCATGGTCAGTTCACGTCAATGTTCTCGATGGTCGATTCCAGCTGCTTTGAATGATGAGACAATCTTATACAAACGTGCTTTTATCATGGAAATAATTCGTCAAATAATTTTTACTGGAAGTTATAATGAAAACATCTCATTAGAACTATGTGTTGATGCCCAAAAAAATGTATCTATTTACTCACGTTTTACTCCTTGAAGATCTGTCCTTCACCTAATTATGTCCTACCATGCACAACGCAATTGTAAATGTTCCTAGCTATTACATATGGGTGGGCTTTCATCCAGTGATCTAAATATAGATGCATTGATTGTTACCTGGTTATAACGATGATGGCTATTTAAATAATGACACTAAAATAACGTTTTATTGCCGATAACGTAATCATTAATAATCTATCAAACTTGTACGGCAAACGTGTGCATCATCATATTCAGTTATTTCCAGTCGGGGTTTGTGAGCTGTGATTATTTATGCTGCTGCGAAATATGACAACAACTCTCTGATTAAGGTAACTTTCAAACACATATTTGGAAATAACATTATATCCATTCTGTGGACACGTGGTCCTCGTGTTTCATCGGCAGTGAAGATGTTTGTTGTAGCTAATCTCACTATAGTAGCCAATCAAATAAAGCTAAACAACATTGCAGTTTCTTGGGAGTTGACATGACAGCAAGTATTTTAGCTAGCTAACGTTATTCCCTAATGCTTTCTTAAATAGCACTGTCAAAGTACAGCAAGTGAGTACAGAAGGCTTTACCTGTTCATTATTTTTCATTGCACATATATAGGTATACGTATACCCAACGTTATAGATTCAGTGAGTTCAATGAGAGTCCCTGGCCAGACACGACCCACCACCATGGACGAGTGCCTTCCATCAGACGCAGTGGGCAGACGTGTGGCTTGTGACGGGGAGCGTGGCACGGTGCGGTTTGTTGGCACTGTACCACCAACTGCGGGTAAGCTAACTAGCTTACAGACGGCTTGGGATATCGATATAATAGGCAAAATAACACACGCGTTATCCACAGTGTGTGTGGCAGCACCGTTTGAGAGAAATGCACAATTATTCTTGGTCATGCACTATAACCGAGTACTTATTCAATGCCTGTACTTAGCAAGTCCTCTGTGCTTAGGGTTGTGGCTTGGTGTGGAGTGGGACAACCCTGATCGAGGCAAGCACAATGGAAGCCATGAAGGTGTCCACTACTTCACGTGCAGGTAAAATAAACCATATCTAGTATCTCCATGATGGTAGCATGACATAGGTGTCATCCTAATTACTGTTAACCCATATGTAAAATATTCTGTAATTTGGTCAGCTGCGTGATTAATTTCTGTGCTCATTCGTGTTAGAAATTGAAATTCTGGCAAAAATGAAGTCTCCACCCTCCAAAAAGGAAACAGGAAACAGACTTTTGGTTTGGAACGTGGCCGTTATGTGTTTTTGCTGCTCTCAGACCAAGATTCTCTCCCCCTCCACTCCACCTAAGGCACCCGAAGGGAGGCTCTTTCGTCCGGCCCATGAAGGCCATCTTCGGGGTGGACTACCTGACGGCCATCAGGCGGCGTTACGAGATGGAGGTCCAGCAGGTCTTGGGAGAGGAGATCCAGATCTCCATGAGGACGGTGGAGATGGTGGGCTTCGAGGCCATCTCGGAGAAACAGAAGTAAGGGGACAACAAGGCTTTGGAGCCTGAGAGTGAGAGGGTATTTTTTTAGGCTTAATCTGATTTAGGGAATCTGTCCCAAAGTGGGCTTGTTTGTACAGTCAACTTCGTATGTACTGTTTGTAATACTTAAGGAGTATTGTTAAAGCATGCCACCTATACCAGAGGATGCCAGTATCAGGTCCCAAAAAGAGGTTTCTAACCTAAAGGCTATTCCCTGGTTAAATAAATAAATATTAAGTTAAGAATGTTATAAAAAGTAGGCTAATGCACTTTAATTGGGACTGTTGAACTGCACCACTCTCCAACAGATTTGCACTTCTGATGTGCAGTCATCTGTACTTATTCAGTGAAAAGCGTTGTTATCATCTGTACTTCTCCACGGGGTGGAAAACCTCACTGATGTTGCACTGAGGTTGCGTGAGGTTTCCAGCCCGGGCCCTGCAAACGAAATCCAAAACACCACTCCCCGTATCCTTTCATTGCGTAGCTTTTAATTAGTTAATAAGTGCCCATGTCAAAAAAATACAACTATAATTTTTGTTCATTTTAATTATTTATTTTTAAACCCATTTTTCTCCCAAATTTTGTGGTATCCAATTGTCTCATCGCTGCAACTGCCGTACGGACTCGGGAGAGGCGAAGGTCGAGAGCTGTGCTTCCTCTGAAACACAACCCAGCCAAGCTGTGCTGTTTCTTAACACAATGCCCGCTTAACCCAGAAGCTAGCCACACAGACGTGTCGGAGGAAACACCATACACCTGGCGACCCCGTCAGAGTGCAAGCGCCCGGACCTCCACTGGAATCGCTAGAGCGCAATGGGACAAGGACATCTCTGCCGGCCAAACGCTCCCCTAACTCGGACAACGCTAGGCCAATTGTGCGCCGTCCCATGGGTCTCCCAGTCGCGTGACAGAGCCAGGATCCAGGCCACAGAGGCCTGCTGTGACAGAGCCAGGATCTCTAGTGGCACTGCTAGCAACTGCGATGCAGCGCCTTAGACCACTGCGCCACTCGGGAGGCCACAAAATGTTAATGTTAATAATACTTGAGTGCACTTCTCTGACCTGGACTTACTGTGATATGTAGCTACATTACACCATGTTTGTGTCCCAAATGGCACCCCTTTTCCCTATATAGTGCGCTACTTTTGACTAGGGCTCTGATCAAAAGTAGTGCACTTTAGTGAATGTGTGTGTTATTTGGGATACAGCCCCATGTCCTGTTAGTAAATGTACGGTCCACCCACCCAATTGATTTAGCTTGGGGGAAGCATTGATTGGACATTTACCTGATGGTGCGCTACTACTGCATCCTTAATGGTCACTGTCAGACGTGCTGATGTTGGACCTGTGTGGGAACCTCCTGTGCTGCTGGGACGACGTGATGGCCATCACGGAGCAGATGGAGGAACTCAAAGAGCTTCAGCTCAGGTAGATCACACTGAATAATGGTGTGTGTGTGTGTTTTTGTGCCCGACTTTTCTCAAACTCTGATCCCCTCACTGACGTGTCTCTCTCTCGTCCTCTGTCCCCTCAGCCACAACAGACTGCATGTGCCCTCCAACCCTACGGTGCGACCTCAGGCCTTCCCCTGCCTCAGGGTCCTCTCCCTCTCACCAACTGTGCCCTCACGTGGCCTCAGGTGACAGCCACCAACCACCCTGTACCCTTCCCTTAGGCATTATGGGTCTCTTTCTCAATGCATATTTCCTCAATTCCTTGTATCCTCTATGCTTACATCCTCAAAACTCATTGGAGAAGAAGGCTGGAGGGAAAGAACCTTGGACCTTATCCACCTATATATGGTTGAGAAGGAGGCAAGGAGATAGGATGTGAGGATTGAGGAAAGATTCATTCAGATCAATCCCATCTGAAGAAAATAAAATTTTGCAGGCTGATTTTATTTTGAAAGGTGTTTTTATACCAGTTAATACGGTAATAGATCATTAAGTTGCAGTGCACGATATGTTAATTAACGAGCTGGTGCAAACCTGTTGGAAGGCCTAATGAAATGAGAAAAACTTCTCTATATGCTGTCTCTTTATATTTATCTCCTCTCCCTTTGGTGTTGGTCTGTTAGCTGCTTGAGTGCGGCCACTGCTGGAAGAGCTCTACGTCTCTGAGAATGACATCGCTGAACTGCAGAGGTAAGGTTTTAGCCATTTTGGGTCTCCCTTCCAATTATTATTATTATTTTTCTAAAACAACATATAGAACTGACTTGTATTTCCGGCTCTTTCGCGCAGGCCAAACAATGTCTTACAGTCCTTGGCAGTTTTGGATCTCTCAACAAACCCTTTGGTTAATGGAACCGTACTGAGTATTGCTAAACTGCCGAGGTAAGAGCGAGCATAACCCTACCAACACAGACACTTGTCTTACGACAAATGACACAGCCCTGTCGTTAGCTTCGACTTGTGCATTGACAGTTCTTGGGAGTACTTTACTTTCATGAGCAATAATCAACAAAGCATTTTTTGGAGGATACATACTTATCCTAATAAATGAGTATTTTGTTATTTGCTTAACAAGAGCATTTCAATGAATAAGCATTTATAACATTTATAATAACTTATGTAGCATTTATCATGGAATTTACAATAAAGTGTAACCTTTTTACATCCATGATTTTCATGAATTTCAGACTGGAGAATCTAAATATGTCTAAGACTGGTTTGTCGACCTTGAGGTTTGATGATGCGCTGCCTGGTAAAGTTTACATCCACACCTTTTTTTTTTTTTTACTTTATATTTTTGTGTGTTTGTTATTGGAAGTCAAGTTGAATGAACATATCAGTCGAGATATTTGGTGAAGATGTCAGAGCATGCATATAGATATGTGTTTTGATGACCGGTATTTCACAATGTGTAAAACTGTAAGAGCGAAAGATCGTCATTGAGTATACTGGTATTTTTTTTAAATGTCTTCTGAAGGTTGCAAAACAGCTATGTTTCCTGCCCTGAAAATTCTCACAGTCAATAGCAACAACATTTCAGAGGTGAGTATTGTCTGTGAGTGGAGATGAAACGGTATGAACATTTCATATCACGATTGTGACAAATTATCACGGTTATCAGTATTATTATCACGGTATTGTTCAAATGTGCTGGAAATGTTCCAAAAGTACTGATACACACACGCTGAAATCATTTCACCAAGTTTTATATTAAAAACCAACAAACAACAAATAAAATTAGCAGCACTATGCACTTTGTGTACATAAGCATTAAAATAATAACATTAACATTAAAGATGGCACCATGTGGCCATGAGAAGTAAAAGTTTACCTCGTGCAGGTTTAAATGAACACAACCTCAAGTAAGCAAAACAAATGTGCATATAAAAGCAACACAAGTAAAGCAAAGTGCATGTAAGAGCAATACAGCCATATGCAAACAAATCCAATGTGCAGGTGTTGACATTAAAATAACAACACACAATATATAAACCAATCAAGTGAACAGCACTGCTTGTATGTCCGTTCTCTCCTTCATACAGAAATAAGGTGCTGCTGGCCTAACATCCTGTATGTTTGCATCTTTGCTCACTTGAGAATGAAATGTAAAAATGTCAGCATATTTACTTTGTCCGGTTAAAGTAGTGATCTGTGAGGGGAGACAATGTGCCCACTGGCACTGAACACTCTCTGATTACACGCTGGTTGCTGGGATGCACAAAAGCTTCCTGGCAACCCTGTCAAGGTGAGACAGCTCTGATGCATGGCCCCTCCACCACACCAGTGGATCCTCTTCTGCTGGAATGGGTGGCAGAGACGGGTAGACCTTGATCTCTTCTTTTACTTTTGGGATGGTCGGAATCTGACCCCCTTTACCTCATCAAGGCAACAGATAGGTGATCTTTCTCAGCAACCCAGCCAGGCCTTTCCCCTCCGATGCCACTGTGGGGGTGGAGGTGCTGCTGGTGCTTTGTGGTTCTTCCCTGACTTGTGCAGCTGCCAGCTTCAAGGCTTCCTGGACACAGCTGTCAGTGTCAATTTTTGCAGCCTCAGGCTCATCTAAAAAGCTCATTTTGAAGCGTGGGTCAACGAAACAAACCATGTGCATGACTCTCTTTGCCTTCTCTGTGTATCTGTTGTTAAACTTCTTCGGGATCGGTGTCCCTTCCACGGGACGGTTGAGCTAACGTAGGCTAATGCAATTAGCATGAGGTTGTAAGTAACAAGAACATTTCCCAGGACATAGACATATCTGATATTGGCAGTGTCTAATTTTGAACATGAAGTTATTAATAAACAAATTAGGCACATTTGGGCAGTCTTGATATAACATTTTAAACAGAAATACAGTGGTTCATTGGATCAGTCTAAAATGTTGCACATACACCGCTGCCATCTAGTGGCCAACATCTAAATTGCACCTGGGCTGGAATAATACATTATGGCCTTTCGCTTGCATTTCAAAAATGGACAAAAAATACACAAAATAATGTTTGTTTTTTCCTTCTTTGTATTATCTTTTACCAGCTCAATTGTGGTGTTCTCCATTCTTTTCACATTTCCATAAACTTCAAAGTGATTCCTTTCAAATGGTACCAAGAATATGCATCTCATTGCTTCTGGGCCTTAGCTACAGGCAGTTAGACTTGGGTATGTCACTTTAGGCAAAAATTGAAAAAAAGGGTACGGTCTTCTCTCATTACCCTTTTCATCTCCTTTGTCAGGGATGGCTCCGTATCCTTTTCCACCAGAACATCATGGGTGATGTGGTCCAGGGCAGGCTTGATGGCTGACAGTGTCTCTGAGCAATTGCTCCATGACGCATGCCGGTATCCTTGGACATCAGTTGCCATGTTCCTCTTTCACCAGCCAGTGTCGCACAGACTGGCTGCTGTTGGCTAAAGAAACGCTCAAGCATCTTGTGTGTAGATCCCCTTCGGGTCACCACATCATGGATCAGAGCCTTCTGTGGCATGTTGAGGGCAGCTTGCTTTTCTCTCAGTTCTCTCCTTCTCTTCCGGCTCCGTGAGAAGCCTTGGATGAGATGACGGCACTCCTTGACTGCGGTGTCAACTCTCTGAATTGTCAGAGCCTTTGAGATGGCCAGGTTCAAATGATTGCCAAAGCACCCAAGCCACGGATCTGGGAACTCTTCAAAAGCCTTGATCATGTTTGTTGTGTTGTCTGTGGTTATGCAGACCAGGTCTTTCTTGTTGACCCCCCCACTCTTCCAGCATATTCTCAAAAAACTCTCTGTTGTGAGCCGAGTGATCTTCTGGGAAGAACTGTGTTTCCAGGCAGTTTGATTCCAGTTGCCAGTCTGGGGTGATGTAATGGATAGTGAAGCTGATGTAGGGTTGAACCACCCCCTGCTTTCATTGGTCCAGAGGTCAGTAGTTGCAGCAAGCCATGTGCCTTGAGCCAAACTTTTTCCAACATCAGCTTTAACCTGGTTGTACAGGTTTGGGATTTCTGTCTTGGAAAATAATATTTGTGATGGCACTTTGTAGTGAGGCACGGCAACCTTCATCAGCCTCAGAAAGCCAGGCCTCTCAACAATTTGAAATGGCCTCATGTCCTTTGCAATGTAATAATGAAAGGGCTGCAGTGAGGTCTAGGGCATTTTTTAAAATGTGGATGCATAAGCAGCCTGCCTTTTTAAATGCTTGCTTCAGTGTCTGTGTCACAACTGTAGATGAGGGACCAGTAGCATCACTGGGTTTTTGCCTGCTGCACGCCCACTCTGTCAACAAGGGAATAGCAAATGTAGTGTTATTATTACTACATTATAATTATTATTATTCACCCTCTCTCTCATATACACACACACACACACACACACACACACACACACACACACACACACACACACACACACACACACACACACACACACACACACACCTCTCTCTCTCACACACACACACACACACACACACACACACACACAACCTCTCTCTCTCACACACACACACACACACACACACACACACACACACACACAACCTCTCTCTCACACACACACACACACACACACACACACACACACACACACACACACACACAACCTCTCTCTCACACACACACACACACACACACACACACACACACACACACACACAACCTCTCTCTCTCACACACACACACACACACACACACACACACACACACACACACACACACACACACACACACACAGTCTGTCTTCTGTGTTGCATTTGCGTATATGCAATGACCCCATGCACAATTGACATAAATACAGGAGTCTTGTATATGAGTCTATAGTGTTTTTCCTGTTGGAACACTTTTACAACCAAGTCGACGACTGCCGGATTTTAAATGGACAAAATGTTGTTTGGGTGACTAAACTACATAACACGGTGCAATGGACGAATAGTGTGCAGACACACGACGCATACAGCAGCAGAACAACTTGTAGTGTTTTTCCAAGAGTAGGTAACACTGAAATCTTCAGTTTATATTATTTACATGCTATTAGCAAGTTAGACAGACAAACCATGACATTCTCCCCCATTCCAAAGTCCCCACATCATGCATTGAGCTGAACGTTCACTTCGCTCTAAAGGGGCGGTGGTCACGAAGATGACTCAAGAGATTAAGCACGCTTGTAAAAAACAAAATACGACCACACTTCAGAGCTCTGTCACTGCCTTCCGCCATGTTTTGACATAAAACTAAACGCACGTTGCATGCTGCGCCTGTGTCAGACTTGCTAACTTTGGTTGATGCGGGACAGTATTTACCGTGAGTTTTTCAAACCTCGGTTTTAATGATAATTCACATTTCAAATGGTCATCCTAACCGTCTGGGATTTTACCGTGGTTTATCGTGAAACCGTTAACCGTTTCATCCCGATCTGTGAGTAAGGTCTCTCTTCTAAGAGAGATTTTATTTTAATGAAATGTATCTCGATATATGAATGATGTATTACTAAACTAATTTCGTGAATGTCACTAACGTTAGTCTGCAAAAAGTTAATACTTGTTCTGTAAAGATAGATAGTAGGGGGATGAATAAAAGTATTCGCATATAACTCAATCCTTTATCTCCCCTCTCTAAACCCTACACATACACTCCCTTGTGCTTACACACAAACACACTGACACTGCAATACATACAACGATAAAAATCACACATTCGCAGACATGCACTCTTACAATCTCATTCACTCACTGACACACTCATTGACACACACACACACTCAGTGGTCGGTAATAAACGAGCTAGAGAAGCTGCAGAGCCCCCCGCTGAGCCGGGAGAACCCCCTGCTGGGCAGGGGAGAGGAACTCCGGCACAGCCATGCAGCTGCTCATCGCCAGGGTGGGCCCGGCTGGAGTCCCTCAACAGGGGGACGGTGAGGCCCCGTCCTCCATTTAACAATACCGCCAACCCTGGGTGTGTTGATTAAGCTCCATTTTAATACACCCGGGTTTGAAAGACGGACACAGCTTACAGTTGATCCACACATGGCCGACGTGCAATTTATACTGGTGCATTAATGGTCAGCCAATGCGCGCAAGCGTAAAGTGATCGCTGTGGTAGATTCAGCTATATGCCTCCATCCCAAATGAATGGAACAAATATGCACCTAAGAAAACCAGGAAATTAGACCGTGCTTACTGTATCTTCATTCGATATTTGAGGTGTATAGTAGCTGGATCTACACATGTCATGGGACGTGGTTTCATCTAGACATTGTGAAATGTACCTTTTTAAAGCTATACATGTTTCCTTCTCGTATCTCCTCCTATGAATCCATCAGTGTTTGCGGATGCGCTTTGCTGAAATGCTCCATTCTCTTTCCCTGTTAGCTGTAGGTCCTGCCTGAGGACAGGAGGGGGGCGGAGCTGGACTACTGCAAGATGTTCGGGCTAGAGTGGCTGGCATCCGGGGGACACCGAGACCCCCAGCAGAACCGCCCCAGTGCTGAATTCACCGCACAGCACCCCCCACTATCAGAGTCTCATACAGAGTGAGTCACGAGTGTTTACATTCCTCCCGAGGAATTCTTCCGTTTCCGTGGCATAACGTTTGGCCGGAGCAAGGAGTTTGGGTAGCCAGGCAACCGGATTGGAAGTTTAAGCGATATTCCGAAATCCATGAGATAAATGTACAGCACTAAAACCTGGACGAAAACACAGCGCAATATCTATTCAGCCAGAGGAGACCAATCGATGTAGGAGAAGGAACCACTTGGGTTGTGTTCATTTGGCACGAAATGAAAGAGAACTGTTCAAAACTAAGTGAAACGGGAAGAGAACATCTGAACTTGTCCAATAAGAGACCCTAGTGTCATGTGCCCCTTAGTGCACACTTGGGTTGTGTTCTATGTGAACAATTTGTGTATTTGTATTTATTAGGATCGTATCAACAGCTTACATCATAAATAAAACAATTGTGTAATAAACTATTACAAAATGACTCTTATTACTCTCATTCAATGAGGTACCGGGCAAATGAGAACTAAGCCCATGAGGGGTGGAGTTTCCCATCCCTGAGCTATGATACCTTTCATAGCTTGACCTTGAGTGAGTTAGCAGCAGTTAAGGTGGTGTCAAATTGACCTACAACTTTCCAGCAAATACAGCTCTGAATATGTGGCTATGATCCTACACTAGGGCTGACTCCAATTTAGTTGATTGTTTGGTCGATAGGCTGTTGGTCGACCAAGATGGGTTTTTTGTTGTTGTCGCAAATAGATCCCCCCATGCTTCATGAGACACCTGTATGATTCGTGCCCGTCTCAGTGGACTAATTCATTGAGGAGGCCACAGGGATGCCCCGGTCCAAGAAGAAAGGGAGTGTGGCAGAGATGCACAAAGCACATCTCTGTCTAGAATGCGCTCTCTCCAACCATTTTGTGCACGTTCATTGTTTCATAACTTCATTGTGTGAATTGTTTGCCCTTTGATGTTAGTGTCTAATCGATTCCCCATTTACAGATCACCAGTAGTAGCCTACATTTACCATTAATTCCCATCATTTCTGATCTACAATGTTTACTGTAATTTCTGTTGCATTCAATATATGATTTTTTTTTTACGTTTACCGTTCTCTATCAGAGTGGACACATTGTTTGCAGACCTCAACCTATACTACACTTGTAAGAAACACGTTTTGGTTTATTTAATTCCATATATGACTTTTGTCAATTTTTATTGTCTTTTGTTTGGAGTGCTCCTGTCAATGTTAAGCACGCGCACCTGATTTACGCATATATAGAAGTAAGCCCACTAAAATAAAAAAGGTTCCTGGAGGCACCTTTTAGGGGTTCCTCAGATTGCCACACCGGTAGAACCCCTAAACCTGCTTCCAGGAACCTTTTTAAACAGGTTCCTCAAATAACCTTATAATAATACAAATAACATTAAGTGGCAAACTTGTAAAGTCACAAATACATTTTATTGACTTTAAAAGTCACAGAAATATCCCTTGCAGACATCACAGGAATCTCTAGTCTCTCCTATCTCGCACTACAGCAAAAGGTTTGCCATTCATACAATATTTGTTGATAATTTATCCCCTCATCAATTCCCAGAAGATGTCTGAATGAACAGCATTGTTCTTTTCACTGATGCTGCACACTCAATATTAGAATGGACATGCATCCCCATGGAGATGTCTTCCGGCTCTTCAGTGAGTAGCTCCTCTCCATCCAGGAAGAGTTGGGTTTTCCCCTCTATTCTTATGGTAGATGATGGGAACTTTGCACACTACATTACATTACATTTAAGTCATTTAGCAGACGCTCTTATCCAGAGCGACTTACAAATTGGTGCATTCACCTTATGACATCCAGTGGAACAGCCACTTTACAATAGTGCATCTAAATCTTTTAAATCTTTTGCATTTTAATCTTTTAACACTAAGAAGAATAAAAATTGTAAAAAATGTAAGTTACTGAAGCCATTTCAAATAATAAGTTAATCGAGCACAGCATACCTTACACAGTACAACTAACTTGGCATGTATTTATTTGTCTGCTGGGAAATGCATACCTGGTCTGAGATGTACAGCCCACTTGGATTTTCTTTGAAGAGGTAGGAGAGGAGCAAAATGGCTGCATTGACCTTCAATTGGAGGGTGTTTAATAAAACATCTGGATTAGAATCAATAGATTTAGAACGGCTGCGTACTGTTAAGGGTACGTTTCACATGCAGTAAGAGTTGATAGGGAAAAAAACAAACCTTAGTGAGCCTCCTCTGTGTGTGAGAGAAGTGCCGTCTTGTAGAGATTCGGCAACTCCACGGGCACACCCCTCTCCGTTTCTGCAATGACTTTGTCGGCCATTGTGCCGAATCCTGACGGAACGTTCCTGTCCACATCCGTACTGAATTTGCTTCTTATCTCTGAGAACCTGAAAGTCACTTTGTTTATAATGCATCGTCAATGTATCTCGGATTCAGATTACAGTACTTGGCTATGTTACATTAGCTGTGCTTTGTGCCATTTATTTCTATTAGACTTTACAATGGCTGACAAATGGAGTGTCGGGTACTGTTTTAAGATGTCCTTGGTGCCTTTGTTGTTTCATATATAGTTTCCGTTTTCAGTCCTTTTCATTTTGTCTTGTAGAGAACATATGTTTGTTATTTTTTTTGGCACTCCTGCATCTTTTCAACGTGGAACCTCCGACATGAAGGAATCCTCTCCGGTCTCGATATGAAACAAAACTAATATAAAATATTGATGCATGCAATATCAAACGCAAAGTTCGCATTCACAAAGCATCTGAGTTCTGATCTAGGATCAGGTTCCCCCACCATTACAATATTATTTATGATCTTTAAAAAAAAACGATCTGGGAGACTGAATATGGGCCATTCTTTGTATGCAGATACCTTGGCTATTTTGGTCGGGGCTTTTTTTTCCCCCCTTGCCTCTTTTTCCCCCCTTGCCTCTCCAAACTTCTGCATTTCCTGTACTTGTGCAACTTGAGCAAGTGGCTGCCTTTCTTCTTTGTATTTATTCTTTATCAGGCCATGCCATGACTCCTTAAATAAATAAAAATACAATATAAATATAGGACAAAACATACATCACAATAAGAGAGACAACACTACATAAAGAAATACCTAAGTGTTAGAGGAAATTGTAGTTAAGATGATTAATTATGTATACATTATTGATTAGAACCATTTATTCTAATACTATTATGTTATGATATGAAAAGTAAAAGTTATTGGTTAAGCTGTTACTGAAAATGTAAGCAGAACTAATTTGATTGTCTGTGCCTCTTGGGAAGGTCAAGGGGGAGAAAAAGCTTTTCAGACAAGATAAGAATGTTTGGGTTTTGTTCCATTGGTGAGAGAAAAGTATATATTTTAGACAGGTTGTAATGTCTGGTTTATGAGGGGAGTAGAAAGCATCTCCGGACCTAAACAAAAAAACAACGGGGCTATCGTGGGAAACTGATGATGTCATTTTGAGTTTATAACCTATGGAAATCTGTGTATGTAGTTAGTACTCTCTGGAATTAAACACTCGTTAACCTGGCTTTTAAGACTGGTCTCGATCTACTTCATGCATAATTAATGAACTTACAATTTATTAATGAATTAGAAATGAGTGCTAATTGGTTTTGGCAATTAAAGCATAAAGGAATTTAGAATTCCTCTATCACTAAGACAACAACATAGCAAGGTAGCAATACATGACAACACAGCATGGTAGCAACACAACATAACAACAACATGGTAGCAACACAACATGGTAGAAGCACATAACATGGTACAAACATTGTTGGGCACAGACAATAGCACAAAGCAGCCACAACTGTCAGTAAGAGTGTCCATGATTGAGTCTTTGAATGAAGAGATTGAGATAAAACTGTCCAGTATGAGTGTTTGTTTGCAGCTCGTTCCAGTCACTAGCTGCAGCGAACTGAAAAAAGGAGGGGACCCAGGGATGTGTGTGGTTTGGAGACAATTAACAGAATGTGACTGGCAGATTGCGTTTTGTATGTGGAGGATGAGTGCTGCAGTAGATATCTCAGATGGGGGGAGTGAGGCCTAAGAGGGTTTTATAAATAAGCATCAACCAGTGGGTCTTGCGACAGGTATACAGAGATGACGAGTTTACAAGGGAGTATAGAGTGCAGTGATGTGTCCTATAAGGAGCATTGGTGGCAAATCTGATGGCCGAATGTAAAGAACATCTAGCCTCTCGAGAGCACCCTTACCTGCCAATCTATAAATTATGTCTCCGTAATCTAGCATGAGTAGGATGGTCATCTGAATCAGGGTTAGTTTGGCAGCTGGGGTGAAAGGGGAGCAATTACAATAGAGTATTCTCAAGTCTAGATGTAACTTTAGCCTGCAGCTTTGATATGTGCTGAGAGAAGGACAGCGCACCATATATCCATACTCCCAAGTTCTTGTATGAGGTGACTACCTCAAGCTCGAAACCCTCACAGGTAGTAAACTCTCCACCTGTGGGATGAGGGGACTTCTTCTTACCAAACCACATTACCTTTGTTTTGGAGGTGTTCAGAACAAGGTTAAGGATAGAGAATTACATTTATTTATTCAGTTAAGAACAAATTATTATTTACAATGACGGCCTAGGAACAGTGGGTTAACTGCCTTGTTCGGGGGCAGAACGACAGATCTAGCAACCTTTCGGTTACTGGCCCAACGCTCGAACCACTAGGCTACCTGCCACCCCTGAAAGCTTGCTGGACACAAAGATAGCTTTGTTGTCGAGCATTTAACACAAACATCCAGGGAGGTGCCAGCTGAGTGTCATCTGTATATAAATGGATGAGAGAGCTTCCTACTGCCTGAGCTATGTTGTTGATGTAAATTGAGAAGAACGTGGGGCCTAGGATCGAGCCTTGGGGTACTCCCTTGGTGACAGGCAGTGGCTGGGACAGCAGATTTTCTGACTTAGCAAACTAGCCCAAAGACCCCTCAGCGACACCAATAATCCTTAGCCGCCCCACAGGAATGGAATGGTCTACCACATCAAACGCTTTGGCCAAGTCAATAAAAATACCAGCACCGTATTGCTTAGAATCAAGGGCAAAGATGACATCATTGGGGACCTTTATGGTTGCAGTGACACATCCACATCCTGAGCGGAAACCAGATTGCATAACCGAGAGAATACTATAGACATCAAGAAAGCCAGTCAGTTGATTATTGACACGTTTTTCCAACACTTTTGATAAACAGAGCAAAATATAAATAGGCCTATAACAGTTAAGATCAGCTTGATCTCCCCCTTGAAATAAAGGACGAACCGTGGCAGCCTTCCAAGCAATGGGAACCTCTCCAGAGAGGAGAGACAGGTTAAAAAGGTTGGATTGGTGATGATAGGGGAAGCAACCTTTAAAGAAGAAAGGGTTATACATTGACTAACCTATTTGATCCTTTTTTGATTCTCCATTCATTTTGTGAATTTGATTTGAACTTTGAACTTTGATTATTGGGACGAGTTGCTTCACCATTCTTTGGTCGAATGACAATCTCTCTTCATCAATGTGGTGTTCTGTGGGGAAAATAAATATACAAAAGAATGTCAGTGTTTTGGTCAGGGCATATCACAATAGGAAAAGCATATGAAAATGTGAGAACAAAAGTGTGTTGTGCTATATAAGTTAGTCAATGAATTTGAACTAACTGCAATCCAGTGGCAGAGTGGAATGGACACTCTTCCCTCTGTGTCCCTGTATCCATCTAAGCCAATGGAAATCTATCTCCTCACCGGGCCTTATAGCAATCCATTGTTGACTGTGTCGAACCATGTATGTGTGGGGATGGCTGTTGAAACTGTCTGGTAGTAGTACTTTACCACACAAGCACCAAGGAAACTGTATATTCCACACACTTCCATGAACACAGGGATCGCTTCTGAAGGGACTGTGTTGATGACCAGATAGTCTCTTACATTGTATTGCATGTTGTTCACTGCAATGGTCTTTATCTTGGTGATACATTTTGCTCTGACGGCTTCTCTGAAGCTGGCACTTAATAGTGCACGGCAAAGTTTAGAAGTGCATGCAATGGGACGTCTCTTCTGTCCTCACAGGCACACTTAACCAGCATGGCTAACACAGTATTCTGCAGCGATACACCATCCCATCTGGTTTGTGCTTAGTGGCACTATTGTTTGTTTTTCAACAGGACAGTGACCCAACACACCTCCAGGCTGTGTAAGGGCTATTTGACCAATAGGGAGAGTGATGGAGGGCTGCATCAGATAACCTGGCCTCCACAATCACCAGACCTCAACCCAATTGAGATGGTTTGGGATGAGTCGGACCGCAAAGTGAAGGAAAAGCTGCATATGCTCAGCATATGTGGGAACTCTTTCAAGACAGTTGGAAAATCATTACAGGTGAAGCTGGTTGAGAGAATGCTAAGAGTGTGCACAGCTGTCATTAAGGCAAAGGGTGACTACTTTGCAGAATCTAAAATCTACAATATATTTCGATTTTTGAAAAACGTTTTAGGTTACTACATGCTTCCATATGAGTTATTTCATAGTTGTGATGTCTTCACTGTCATTCTACAATGTATAAAATAGTAAAAATAAAGAAAAACCCTTGAATGAGTAGGTGTGTCCAAACTTTTGACTGGTACTGTATGTTCAGCAAATCCCCTTATTGTTTGGGATACTTTTAAATGTTGCTTCAGAGGTCATTCAATTCAATATTAATCAGTAAAGAAAAAGCGGTTTCTGTCCAAAGAGACAAGACTAACAAGGGAAATACTGGAACTAACAGTACAGGTAGATAGCAAAATAAATAGAAAACGGTACTACAGAGATATGATAGAAGTTAGAGGAAAAACTAAAAGAACTAGAGGAATTTATTCAAGAACAATCTAATGTTTTTCAATTTCAGCCCCCAGAAAACAAAACAACTACATTACAACAAATATTATGGTTGAACTCAAATGTGCTGGTTGATAAAATACCTGTATTTATACAAAATATGTATTTTGTTTTTAAATGATATGTTAAATTGGAATGGTAGAGTTATATCTTTCATGGCGCTATCGGATTTGTATGGAAAGGTCTGCTCAATTCAAGATTACAACCAATTGATTACAGCGTTACCTCAAAAATGGAGGAGGCAGGTGGCAGCGGGAGGAGGTAGGGAAATGGTCTGTCTGCCCAATATAAAGGATCAAAACTGGCAGAGGAACAAAAATAGCATAAATATGAAAGAATAACAGTTTCATTTGAAGACCAGGATGTTGACTGCTGTGTCATACAGATTGCAAAATAGCTGGGAAGAGATTTTTGATGTACCAATTCCATGGCACAGGGTGTATGAGTTGATATATAAAACTACATAAGATTCAAGACTATTTGGGGCATAAAAACATCGCAGCTCTCTGCAGATTTTGTTGTGAGGACACAGAATCAATAGACAATTTTGTTCTGCTATTGCCCTCAGTTAGCCTGTCTCTAGTCTCAGCTTCAGGAATGGCTGAAAAAGCATAACATTAATTTAAAATTGACCATAGAAAGATCATTGTTGGGAGATTTGGAGAGACCTGGTCAGTCAATGGTTGTTTTGGTTGGGTTGGATACTATGATGCTCCAAATGGGGTTCTTCTTTCATGTCAAAACAAATTGGCCTGTTAGGCTCTTTCTTTATTGAGAACTCTATTTGGACAGTAATAAAGGCTTCGTGGTACAGTAATTTATCTGGTGTGACCGTCATTTGCATCATGTCATGCAGCACGACACATCTCCTTCGCATCGAGTTGACCAGACTGTTGATTGTGGCCTGTGGAATGTCCCACTCCTCTTCAATGGATGTGTGAAGTTGCTGGATATTGGCAGGAATTGGAACACGCTGCCGTAAACATCGATCCAGAGCATACCAAACATGCTCAATAGTTGACATGTCTGGTGAGTATGCTGGCCCTGAAAGAACTGGGAGATTTTCAGCTTCCAGGAGTTGTGTACAAATCCTTGTGAAATGGGGCTATGCATTATCATGCTGAAACATGAGGTGATGGCGGCAGAGTGGCACGACAATGGCCTCAGGATCTCGTCACGGTATCTCGATAAAATGCAATTGTGTTCATTGTCCGTAGCTTATGCCGGCCCATACCATAACCCTACAACCACCATGGGGTACTCTGTTCACAACGTTGACATCAGCAAAATGCTCGCACACACAACGCCATGCACGCTGTCTGCCATCTACCCGGGACAATTGGAGCCCGGATTCATCCGTGAAGAGCACACTTCTTCAACATGCCAGTGGCCATCGAAGGTGAGCATTTGCCCACTGAAGTTGGTTACAGTATCAAACTGCAGTCAGGTCAAGACCCTGGCGAGGACGACGAGCACGCAGATTAACTTCGCTGAGATGGTTTCTTCTTCGGTTGTGCAAACCCACAATTTCATCAGCTGTCCAGGTGGCTGGTCTCAAACAATCCTGTGGCTTATAGTATAGAAATGAACATTCAATTCTCTGGCAAAAGCTCTGGTGGAAATTCCTGGTCAGGATAACAATCTTACGCTCGCACAAAACTTGAGATATCTGTGGCATTGTGATGTGACAAAACTGCAAATTTTAGAGTAGCCTTTAGAGTAGCCAGCTCAATCTGTGTAATGATCATGCTGTTTAATAAGCTTATTGATATGCCACACCTGTCAGGTGGATATTCCATAATGATATTCAATAGGCTACATCTGTTGGTACAGACGATGAGAAATGATGACGTAATTTACTTTTGTACTGTTATCCAGCACCTAAGAAATGTGCACTACACCATGAATGGGAGGGGGATTGTGTGTGTGTGTGTGTGTGTGTGTGTGTGTGTGTGTGTGTGTGTGTGTGTGTGTGTCCCATAAAATCCTCCTATTGTCCCGCATTTGGATATCTTAAATGTGGTCACTTAACTGCAATCAACCAATAGTATTAGTGTTTCCTGTGCAGAACCATGTTGTATCTGGCACCTGTCACATACAACTTTCCACCTGAGAACAGGGATCAATCTCTGCTTCCAACCTTTCCACTGTTTCTGCATTTTGCCTGTGTCCCTGTCTCGTTTCATTACTGTCTGAATACAGTGTAAAAACCACCTAAAAAATATGTTTAAAACAATTATTAGCATACTTAAAATTTCATCCCACAAGAAACTCAAAGAAAGTTGTCAAATGTTTAGTGTTCATTTAATGTTCAAAGCATCCTGAATACACTTGGGAAAAAAATAGTCGACCCTGGTTATAGGCCTAATACGTAGAATTGCAGGAAATGAGCTTTAAAACAGTCAAATGTTCCTGGGAGAGGACCCCCAGTCCCCCTGTATAGGGGTTGTGCAAGGGGGCAATGAAATTCACATATCATACCTCACTTCAATCACTCCAAAAGTTGGCAGCCCTGATTTTGGTAGCCTTGTGAAACCAGGCTGACTGCTGCACTCACATTTTGTAACCGTTCATGTGAGATCAGCAGACCTGGGTCAAATACATGTTTATTTTCTTGATTACCCAAGGTGTGTTTGATGTCACTGACTCCAGTGTGCTGGGTAAGCAACAATGCCTAAACAAACACTGATGTTTGCAGAGAGATAAGAGCTGCCGGGAATTTTGGTTTAAATGATCGATCAGAAATAATAACACAAAACACACTCTTACAAATCAGCTAAATCGCAAAACCTTCCCCAGGTATTGGTGGGTAGGAATGCTCAATCTTCTGTTAGGTCCAAAATTACAATGATTTGATTACAGCATTACCTCAAAAATGGAGGAGGCAGGTGGCAGTGGGAGGAAGTGGGTAGCTGGTCTGTCTGCCCAATATAAAGGATCAAAACTGGCAGAGGAACAAAAATGAGCCAAATAGGAATGTAAAACATTTTCATTTGAGAACCAGGATGTTGACAGCTGTGGCAAAATAACTTGGAAGAGATGTTTGATGTACCGAGTCCATGGCACAGGGTGTATGAGTTGATATATAGAAACAGGATTGTGTCGAGGCACGGATCTGGGGAAGGGTACCAAACAATTTCGGCAGCGTTGAAGGTCTCCAAGAACACAGTTGGCTCCATCATTCTTAAATGGAAGAAGATTGGAACCACGAAGACTCTTCCTAGAGCTGGCTGCCCGGCTAAACTGAGCAATCTCTGTGGAGATGGGAGAACCTTCCAAAAGGACCTCTGTAAACACAGAGGTACATTTGGCAGAAATATCAACTATGAAGTTTTATGACGAATGTAGGCTACTGTTTTTGTAGCTGATTAGCTGACAAATTTGCTCTCATTCAGTACTATATGGTCCTCTTGTCTGACAAAAATACATACAGTTACACCTCTCTTTTAAGAATTATTTTTAGTATTTTTATCCAATTAGTAGTTACACAGTCTTGTAACTACAGACTCGGGATAGGCGAAGGTTGAGAGATGTGCGTCCTCCAAAACACAACCCAGTCAAGCTGCTTCTTGACACAACACCCACTTAACCCAGAAGCACCAATGTGTTGGAGGCAACACTGCACACCTGGTGACCGTGTCAGCGTGCATTGCGCCCGGCCCGCCACAGGAGTCAATTGAGCGTGATGGGACAAGAACATCCTTGCCGGCCACACCCTTCCCTATTGCCTCAAATCCAATATCGCTGCCATAATACCATTTCATTCAAATTAAATCACGTGTAAATATCAATTTTGTACAACTCATAAAGACTGTTTTGGTGTTATTAATTTTTTATGATGCTAGAATATGCATATTATTGACACCTTATGATAGAAAACACTCTAAAGTTTCCAAAACTGTAAAAAATATTGTCTGTGAGTATAACAGAACTGATATTGTAGGCGCAAGCCTGAAAAAAATCCAATCCGGAAGTGACTCATCTTTTGAAAGCTCTGCATCCCTATTGAGCAGTGAATGGGCTATCAACCAGATAACTTTTTCTCCATATTCCCATAGCATTGTGATGTAGTTTTACGCATTTATGTTGAAGAATACCCGTAAGCGGCTACATTGCGCAAGTGGTCACCTGATAGCTCTGAGTGATTCTCACGTAAAATACAGAGGTAGCCATTATTCCAATCGGTCCTACTGAAAAATTGTCCCGGTGGACATATTATCGAATAGATATTTGAAAAACACCTTGAGGATTGATTATAAACAGCGTTTGCCATGTTTCTGTCAATATTATGGAGCAAATTTCGAATATTTTTTGGTGTTTTCGTGACTGCAATTTCCGGGAGATTTCTCAGCCAAACGTGAAGAACAAACGGAGCTATTTCACCTACAAAAATAATATTTTTGGAAAAAAGGAACATTGGCTATCTAACTGGGAGTCTGGTGAGTGGAAACATCCGAAGCTCATCAAAAGTAAACGATTTAATTTGATTGCTTTTCTGATTTCCGTGACCAAGTTACCTGCTGCTAGCTGGACAAAATGCTATGCGAGGCTATCGATAAACTTACACAAATGCTTGTCTAGCTTTGGCTGTAAAGCATATTTTGAAAATCTGAGATGACAGGGTGATAAACAAAAGGCTAAGCTGTGTCTCATTGTATTTCACTTGTGATTTTCATGAATAGGAATATTTTCTGTCTGTTGCGTTATGCTAATTAGTGTCAGTCGATGATTACACTCCCGGACCCGGGATGGAGTCACTAGATGTTATTAAGTCAAAACTGTAACTGAACCACTCAGGAACATTCAATGTCATCTTGGTAAGCAACTCCATTGTATATATTGCCTAGTCTTTTAGGTTATTGTCCTGTGAAAGGGGAATTTGTCTCCTAGTGTGTAATGGAAACACTGGGAGTCAGGAAGCAGGTGCAGAAGGTGAGTGTAATGATAAGAATAAGGCAGAACAAAACAGGAGAAGCGTACTGAACGTGACCAAAACCAATACTGCCTGATGACTGA
The DNA here is from genome assembly GCF_023373465.1 of Oncorhynchus keta. Classification (NCBI taxonomy): domain Eukaryota; kingdom Metazoa; phylum Chordata; class Actinopteri; order Salmoniformes; family Salmonidae; genus Oncorhynchus; species Oncorhynchus keta. The sequence continues at coordinate 9,668,195 of NC_068452.1, read as the reverse complement.
GCCTACCCAGGACTAAATAAAGGGAGAGTAATCAAGGTGATGACAGTAGGTCCAGGTGTGCGTAACAATGGGGAACAGGTGTGTGTGATGACGGTTGCCAGGACCGGTGGTTAGTAGATTGGCGAAGTCGAGCGCTGGAGCGTAGGAGGGACCTGATGGTATAGGCCAGGCCTGGGCAATTCCAGTCCACGGGGGTCTGATTGGTGTCACACTTTTCCCCCATCCTTAGCAAACACACCTGATTTATATTAATTTAATTTTTAACTGAAGGTCACGATTAGTTGATTATTGGAGTCAGGTGTGTTAGCTGGGGCTAGGGTAAAAGTGTGACACCTGTCGGGCCTCTAAGGACTGGAATTGCCCAGGCCTGGCATGGCGGTAGCCCCATCGATGTCCAGGCAGAGGTGTGACACGGGGGACGGAACCAGCCAGGGGACCAGAAACCACAGGCCTGAAAAGGGAAACATGAAAAGAGGGTGAGATCTGGTAGTTGGGGGGGAGTTGTAATCGATGTGTTACCGGAGGACCTTGAAGGGCCCTACAAACCGGGGGGGGATCAGCTTCCGGCAGGGCAGGTGGAGCGGGAGGTTCCCTGGTGGAAAGCCAGACGTGATCTCGAGGACGGAACACGGGAGCCTCAATGAGGTAGCGGTCTGCCTGCTCCTTCTGGCAGTGGACGTGGGAAGCGTTCCAAACCTCCTATGCGCACCGGAACAGGGGCTTCAGTCTGGCTCGGGGTCCACGGGGCCAGGGCCGGCTGATATCACAGGACGCACTGGAAGGGAGTCAGCCCGGTGGAGGAGTGACAAAGTGAGTTCTGGGTGTACTCCCACAGGGAAGGAACTAGGCAGTGACTCCTAAGGAACCTCTCCAGCTCCTGGTTGATACTCTCCACCTGCCCGTTGGATTGCCAACTTCACCACAAGGAGATCCTGGTCGCCAACGTCGTAGTTCCTCTCTGCAGGAGACTGTTTATTTGAGTAGTATGCACATGGATATATGTGGGTTACCTTGGCGTTGGGAATGGACTGCCCCCACTCCCACTTCTGAGGCGTCCACCTACACCACGAAGGACAGCGTAGAATCTGGTTGTTTCAGTAACGGGACGAAGGTCAAATGGCCCTTCAGTTGCATTAGCTGCAGCTGATCAGCTGCAGGACTCCACATCAACTCACGGGGACCGCCCTTGAGGAGAGAGGTGAGAGGCAATGGAACTGAAGTTTTTAAAGAAGCAGCGGTGGTAGAAGTTGACCTGACTGCCTCGAAATTCCTTTCATCCATAATCACTCCCTGCGGGCTGATCTGGCGTCCCAAACAGGAGACAGTGGCACTTCTCCACTTTCACATACAGGCAGTTTTCCAGGAGGCGTCCCAGGACTTTGGATGTTGTAGACAGCTCTTTCACAAATGCCTGGAACACAGCATTGACTAATCCATAAGGCATCACCAAGTACTCGTAGTGCCGCTCCCGGATGAGTATCAGATTGTTGGCACCAGTTTAGAAAAAAAATGGGCCCTGCAAAGCAGGGCCGGCAACAATGGGAGAGAGTAGTGGTACTTGGTGGTGATGGAATTGAGTCCTCTTTAATTGATGCATGGACATAGACCTGCGTACTTCTTGGCCACAAAGAAGCCTTCCTATGCAGGGGAGTTGGATAGGCGGATGAAACCCTTGCTCTCTATTTAACCAGGTAGGCAAGTTAAGGTGAAATAAAAAATATTTAAAAATATTTAAAAAACACAAACTATGGAGCACCTCGAACTGAAGTTGGGTCAAGACCCTGGTGAGGACGACGAGCAAGCAGATGAGCTTCCCTGATAAGGTTTATGACAGTTTGTGTAGAAATTCTTTAGTTGTGCAAACCCATAGTTTCCCATAGGTGGCTCGTCTCGCAGGTGAAGAACCCGGATGTCAAGATCCTGGGCTGGTGTGGTTGCACTTCGTCTGCGGTTGTGAGGCCAAATTCTCTAAAATGACATGGTAGAGAAATTAACATTCAATTCTCTGGCAACAGCTCTGGTGGAGATTCCTGCAGCCAGCATGCCAATTGCATGCTCCCTCTAACCTTCAGACATCTGTGGCATTGTGATGTGACAAAACTGCACATTTTAGAGTGGCCTTTTATTGTCCCCAGCACAAGGTGCACCTGTGTAATGATCATGCTGTTTAATAAGCTTCTTGATTTGCCACACCTGTCAGGTGGATGAATTATCTTGGCAAAGGAGAAATGCTCACTAACAGGGATTTGAGCACAACATTTGAGCGAAATAAGCTTTTTGTGCGTATGAAAAAATCTTTGATTTCATAAAACATGGGACCAACACTTAAATGTTGCATTTATATTTTTGTTCAGTATTATTTGTAAACATTTCTAAAAACACAATTCCACTTTGACATTGAGTTATTGTGTAGATCTGTGAAACAAAATATAAACGTAATAAATGTTTAATTCGTAATTGCAAGAGTGTGGGCAGAACAAATCAAATCCACAGACGAACCATTGACTGAAAAAAATGAGTTTCCAGTGTCTGAGCCCATTTGTTTTCATTAGAGCCGATTAGATTACAATAGCCACAACTTTTAAAAAACGTGTAACTGTTTGTACATTTGTCAGACAGAAGGACCATACAGCAGTGAATGAGAGCAAATTTGACTTGTAAAGTTGTCTAGTAATCAAGTACCAAAAAGTAAAGCTTACACTCATCATAAATATTCATGATTTCACCTATTTTGTTTCCAAGATAAAATTAGATATCTTAGGGCTATTTGTATATGTAGTGCATATGACTGACAACTTATATTCAAAATTTGAGCAATATCAGAGCATGCGGTATTGGTTTACATTAGTTTGTGTGTCCCATCACCCCTCAACCCTGTAATTATTCTGCACTTGCGGGGGGGGGGTGACAGTATCTATCAATTTAACCCCCTTTGGAGTAAAACATTTCTACACAACCATCCATTTCATAAATGGGAGACATTAGGGATGTGAAAAAATGTTTTATTTTGTTATACCTCGAGTTGGATAATAAAAAAATAAAAAAAATGGGGGCTCTGCCACTAGCCTTTCACATAACAAACACAGTTTTCAGAGAGAGATAAGAGCTGCTAGGAAATGTTGAAACAATCAGTAAACACACACACCAGCTAAATCAGAAAACATTAAAGTATTGGTGGGCAAGTAGGGCTCAATCATCTATTTGGTCAAAGTTAAGTACAAAAACCTACTTAGCCTAATGTTTTTATTTTAAAGAGTCTCATTTGAGCTCCTTCACACATTCATTTAATTTATCTAGCCAACCAGTTTCCCAAGTCCAAGTCTTTTACAGTTTTTTTTTTACAACTGCTTACACGTTTTCAAAACTGTCTCCTTTTTTCAAAACTCTACACACAATTCCCCAAACTGCACACACAAAATGCCTCACATCTCCTTCAAAATGTAACACTGCATTCAAAATGCCATAAACACATGTCAGAATGAAGCATTTGCATCAAATGGCAAACACTGCTTTCATAATAGTACATTTTTGGATATACCATGTAAACACTGTTGTTCTAAATCTAAAGCGCTTTGGTCTTTCATAGGCTTATTTCAATACAATGTTCTACAGTGAAAGTAATCTGCTGAGAGGGGTAACAAGTACACTGTAAACACCAATGCAATGTAGAAACAGAAAATATTTATTAGGCCAAACATTACTGTTGTATACAGTAGCATACAACAAAACCATAAACATGCAAACCAAAAGTATATTCTTTAGAATACAGTAAAGAACACAATTGTACAGTAAAGAACACAATTGTGTGTGTAGGGGGGGGCAGTCACTAGTGCTAAGCTCATCTCTTCTCTTCTCCGGCCTGGGTCTGGCCACAATACTTTGTCCACATCACAAGATACGTTTTCTCTTGCCAAACATCGAGGGAAGTATCTCCTAGCATGGCTTATCCAACCTTGGACAGAGGCAACCTCTATGTCCCCACATGGAGGGAAGTATCTCCTAGCATGGCGTATCCAACCTTGGACAGAGGCAATTCTATGTCCCCACATGCGTCCTCCATTGCCTGGAGAATCGGCATGCGGGCATAGGGTTGGCGATCATACACTTTCCAGCGCCAGGCTGAGAAGAATTCCTCTATGGGATTTAGAAAAGGTGAATATGGGGGTAGGTACAAAACTACAATTTGTGCATGGGTGGCAAACCAGTTTTGGACCAGAACAGCCCAGTGAAAACTAACATTGTCCCATAAAACCACAAAACTAGCAGGCTCCTGATCTGGATCAGGGACAAGCATTGTGTAAATTGCATCCAGAAAAGTGAGCATATGGCCGGTGTTGTACGGACCCAGTGTGGCATTGTGATGGAGGACCCCGTTTTGAGTGATGGCAGCACACATGGTTATATTACCCCCACGCTGTCCAGGGACATTGGTAATTGCCCTCTGTCCTGGTTTTGGTAAGGTTGAAGCCAACCTCATCCACATAAATAAATTAATGGCGAATTACATGGGCATCCAGCTCCAATACTCTCTGTAACAGACAAAAGGATATACAGATGAGTAAATATGGTATGTCTGAAGTACTGGAAGTAGTGTTGCATACATACCTCTACAAAGTCATGTCACATATTCTTGACTCTGACAGAGTTTCTCTCAAGTTGCACCTTGTAAAGTTGTTTCATCGTCACTCGGTGCCGTTGGAGGATGCGTTGTATGGTCGACAGGCTTACAGCATTGATGTCGTTACAGTTTCTCAGTCGCTTTGGTGCATTTTTCACATCATCCCTAACATGTGCAAAATAATAAGTGCATTTCTCCTAATTGTTTTCACAAACTGCAATATACAACAGGTATGTTTCTAAAGCTAGTACGTCACTAAAAATCCTTAGTACATCTCTCAAAAGTAAATCTTCATGCCAATGATCATGTCAGTGTCATCAGAATGATAAGTCATGGAGTCATTGTTCACGAACAAGGTCGTCAAAATGTTTAGGCATGTTGTCAACGTAACTGTGTACTTTGACAGTATTACCTGATGTAAACTTAAGCTACAGTTTGGATGACAGTTACTGTATTGAAAATGCACAAGGATGCACTTCTATGGCATACATCAATTTCAACAGTACTATTTACATATTACTGTATGCGTGTTATTGATTGAAAGAGACTGGACAACCAAAGGGGCACAAAGGAGAAAAAAAAAACGAAATTAGAAAGAAACACAGGAAACCACAACTTTGCACGCAGCACTGTTGTGCTCTCTACACATCCAGACGTTCCTGTCTGTCGGCCCACATATTCTCATCCACGTCACACCGGATATTTCCCCTTCCAATGAAACGTGGAAAGAATCTTTTGGAATGCCTTATCCATCCCATGCAGGCATCTACTGTGATGTCCTCACATGCTGCATCCATTGCAGCCAGCAGGGTCATCTGTGTGTGTGGCTGACGATCGTACATCTTCCACCTCCATGCTGAAAATAACTCCTCAATTGGGTTAAGGAATGGTGAATAAGGTGGGAGGAATTCTATGAGCATCCTCGGGTGGGTCACAAACCATTGCCTTATGATGTTTGATCGATGGAAACTCACATTATCACAAATGACCACATACTTTGGCAAATTCTCTCTAAACAGACCCCTCTCATCATCAGGGATGAGAGCCCTGTAGAGAGTCTCTAAAAAGTAGATGCTGGGTCTTGTATGGCCCTATAAGGGGGATATGGGTTAGGACACCATGCTCCGAAATAGCAGCACACATGGTGATATTTCCTCCCCGTTGGCCTGGCAAATCCACAGTAGCTCTGTGACCGATGATATTCCGACCCCGCCTTCTGCGTTTGGTCAGGTTGAAGCCAGCCTCATCCACGTATACAAAGTTGTGAGAGGGTTCACTTGATTCTAACTCCATTATACGCTATATCCCAGTTGAATTTGTTTTGGTAAGGAAGAGTGACGTAAAATGTACATATATTGCATGTTCCTTCCACAGCAATGGAAATGTGTGCAGTTTATGCATACTGTACTATGTATCACTATAAAATGTTGCTGTAAAGTAGTTACATAGATATATATTTTACCTGTACATACTGGTACCATAGCTCCTTAACTCTGTCCTCATTCCTTTGGAATGGTACACGGTACAGCTGTTTCATACTCATCTGGTTTCTATGCAGCACCCTGTCGATGGTTGAGATGCTAACCATATGGATGTTTTCAAAGACATCGTTGTCTTCTATAATGGTCCTTTGTATTTCCCTGAGTCTCATTGTCCCACCCTGGTCTTAGTATTTTGTGTTTTCTATATTTATTTGGTCAGGCCAGGGTGTGACATGGGTTTATTTTGTGGTGTGTTTGTGTATTGGGGTTTTTCGTAGGTTTTGGGATTGTGGCTTAGTGGGGTGTTCTAGCAAAGTCTATGGTTGCCTGAGGCGATTCTCAATCAGAGGCAGGTGATTGTCGTTGTCTCTGATTGGGAACCATATTTAGGCAGCCATATTCTTTGTGTTTCGTGGGTGATTGTTCCTGTGTTAGTTGTCACCAGATAGGCTGTATAGGTTTTCACATGCCGTTTGTTTTTGTATTTTTCTTCATTAAAGATGTATCGTAATAACCACGCTGCATTTTGGTCAGACTCTCCTTCAACGGAAGAAAGCCGTAACACTCATGGCGTTGTTTGCATGGACCATGGTGCAAATAGCCTCCTCCTGTTGAGGTGTGAAAAGGCGTCCTCTGCCACCGGTTTGAGGTAATCTTGCAGTCCTATGTGGGGAAAAATGCAGTGATGCATCGCACACTTTCACATAGACAAAAACTATGCGAACACACATTTTACTGTAAAACATACAGGTGGGTGCATGTAAGGTGCAGTATGTATCGGTATAGAGTATATTTCTGTATGCTGTGAAATACAAGTGGACTACTGTAATATGAAGCATTGTAGGAAGTATACAGTATACTGCTTGTATACAGTAAGTGGTGGACATACCTGTTCTCTCTTCAAAACGTTTGAACTATTGAGGACGCGGTTGATCTCCCAATAGTCGGCTGCACCATTCGACCCGCCTCAGCCATTGTAAGGCCATGATTGACAACATGGTCTACAATAGTGGCCCTTATGTCATCAGCTATGCGCCTATGTCCTCTTCTGCCTCTTCCTCTGGTTTGCCTTCCACCATGCATCCTTGCTCCTCTTCTTCTTCCTCTTGGCTGTTGACCCTGTTTGTTTCCTGGTCCATCCATTATAGGAAAATTGCAACTCTGTTGTGGTCTGTCTATATATGCTTGCCAATTGATTCTTCATGAGATGCACCTTTGAGCAATTTAGACAACTGGTTGATTGTTGGTTGAACTAACACTTTACATTCCTTCATGAGTGAGGGTCAATTTCATCTGCATGATTCATCAATTCACATTTTGTACAAAAGGTCTAATAGAAATGTGTAAAACTATGCTTGACGACAAATAGTTCAACAATTTTGCATGTAACGGCTTATGCAAGGAACTAATGCCTAGATGTTTTGAGGGGTAAGACTATGCAGAGAATCATCTACTATATTTTGATCATGACATGAGCAATTGATGATGTGGAAAAAAGCTGACACTTGTACATTATCAATTGCAATTTGTTCAAAGGAATAAGAAATTGCTTTAATTATGTGCACAAGTGACTAGATTATTTGGAATTTGTACAATTAGTATCAAGAATTGCACTTTTGATCTAAGAAATGCACCAAAGCGACTGAGAAACTGTAAATATGGTTTCATTATTCAAGATAAGCTCTCTTATCTCTCGAATCCTAATTGCATTGTTGGCCAAAGCCATATTTAAAATTGCAGTCTCTTGTACATCTGTAAACAAGCGTCCTCATCCTCCATGATGTCTTTGCCTTCCACTCTGTACAGAATTCAAACACAGTATGTGTTCAGCATAGGAACTTTAAACAATGTACAAAATGTAGTACAGCATGATAACCAACCTCATTCATTCAATGCAGTGCAGTAAATGGATGGCTTAGAGTTAAATGTTTATGCAATACTGTATGTATGTATTTTACAGTACATTACTGCAATGCTAAAATTGTCATTAGATAGTTGCATACCTGTTCTCATTTCTGAAGGTTCGAATTATGGATACCACTGTAAATCGACTCAAGTTGGGCTGGACTCTGAGTCCATGGTTAAACCGTGGTTAATCACATGATCAACAAGTGTTGCCCTAATCTCAGAGATGGCGCTCCTTCTCTTTGCCCTCTTGCTCAATGTCCATTGTTGGCATCCATTGTTCAAAACAGGTCATCTGACCTTTGACCTATTTATAGGCCTATACCACAGTAAAGCAGTGATTGGTTAGTGATCAGTTAAGCTATTAGTGTTTGCACATGTGAGGAGTGTGTGTATGACCTGGTGAATAAGTGTAGCATTTTGATTGGTTGTGTTTGGAAAAGGAAAGCAAGTCACTTCCTGTTAGATTTTTGTGTTTTAGGTAGAGAATTGTGTGTTTTAGGTAGAGAATTGTGTGTAAGTGTTTTGAAAAAAAGTGTTTTATGCAATTGACAACTGAGTCAAAGGCTGAGAAATAGCTTTATGGTTTTGGATATGTGGTGTGTAGTTTTGCACTTTGAGTGAGAGGTTTTAAAAATCGTGTGACATGAAAAGATTTTGTGTGTAAGCAGTTGGAAAAAAACTAATATACCCACATGGCATTTTAAGCACTGACATACATAGGTATAGACTTACAGTTTTTTCCAATTGCTAACACACTAAAATGACATGCACAGCACAATTATTTGAACTGACACACAGAGAGCAAAACCTCTTCTCAAGCCTCCAAAAGTCTAAACACATTTTCTGCTTTACACACATTTTGCAATTCAAAATGGCACTTTTTAAATGCACTCAACGCGATTCTCTGCATAAGACACAACAATCTGACAAAGTTACATATTTGCCATTTCAAAACACAGCCATTCAAAATTACACTACATGAGCTAATTGGCCAATACATGTGCCACCTGGCCAAACACCTCAATGGTTAATTGTTACCACTTCAATCAGGAAGTAAGCACTATGAAAAGACCACAGGTGAGCACCTTTTGTTTTACAACAACAATGGAAGCCGTTGCAGAGAGAGGAAGAGGGAGGGTGAGAATCAGAGGGGGAGGAAGAGTGAGAGGTATGGGTAGCGCTGGTAGAGGAGTTCATGGCCAAAGAAGACATCTTTCAAATGAAATCATGTCATCAACCATGGGCTGACAATGCGAGAGGCTGGACAGAGAGTGCAGCCCAACTTGAGCCGTTTTACTGTCGCCTGTATCATCCGGACACTTAGACTGGAGTACAGGTATGTAACCAAAATTTCTTTCACACTATGTAGTACACCCCATGTCATAGTGTATCAGTTGGGTGACACCTGTTTACTTCATAAATGGCTGATGGAAATACCTTTAGGCTGCATTGTCCAAGCCCTATATTTTTGTTTTTCTAAAGGACGCAACCATGGTAGAGGAAGGGGCCAAATGTTCACCGGGGTACAGGAAGCTTGGTTTTGGAAAAGAATGAAATCAGATTACGAGAAATTCAAAGCCAAATCATCCAAGACGACACCATATTCAACAACATTCAACGAGTCAGTCTGTCCACATTGGCTCGCATTCTCACGCGAAACCAAATCAGAATGAAACAACTTTATAAGGTGCCGTTTGAGAGAAACTCTCAAAGAAACAAAGAGGTCAGACGAGCATATGTGGATGTAAGTATAATATTGACTGCACATTGTTTCCCAGTGTACTGGATAACACCATATTGCAGTACACTACACACAACATTGTTTCCCAGTGTACTGGATAACACCATATTGACTGCTTTTGTTCTTTGTTTTCAGGGAATACTGGAAATGGGATGCTCATGCAATCCCACATGAGTTCATCTTTATAGATGAGGCTGGGTTCAACCTAGCAAAGAGCAGAAGAATTATGAGAAACGTCATTGGCCACAGAGCCGTTATAGATGTTCCTGGCCAAAGTGGTGGGAACGTCACGATGTGCGCTGCCATCTCCAAAATGCATGGTGTCCTCCGTAGTCATGCCAACCTTGGACCGTACAACACAGCCCATATTCTCACATTTCTGGACAGACTCCATAACATTCTCATACCACCAGAGCATATGAATGATGTAGATCATCAAAGAACCCGGTACGTTGTAGTATGGGACAATATGAGCTTTTATCGTGCAGCCCCAGTCCAAAACTGTTCTGCTGACCACCCACCATTTCTCGTGCAATTACCTCCCACCATACTCACCATTTCTGAACCCCATAGAAGAGTTGTTTTCGGCACGGCGGTGGAAGGTATACGACCGGCAGCCCTTTGTGCTCATGCCTCTTGTGCAGGCTATGGAAGAGGCATGTGATGAGATTGATGTTGGTGCGATTCAGGGATGGATAAGGCACTCAAGGCACTTCTTCCCTCGATGTCTGGCAAGGGATGATATTGCCTGTGATGTGGACGAGGCGTACAGACCCAGCTGTGCGGCAAGATGCTGCCTAATTATTTTTCTTGCCTCCTTTTTTTTCTATATATATTTTTTCTGAACATTGTTTCTGCAATTTTCTTTTTCAGTTTACTGTTTTTTTGTGAGCATATTTTTGTTCAGTCCAATGTAAATATATCTGCTGTGCATATGTTGCACTGACTAAATAAAAAACTGTTTCAAAAGCATGTGTGTGTATCTGCAAATATTTCTGTGCATCTGAAGATTTTCTACAATTTGAACTATTTTAGTATTATGGCAAAGCATACTAAAGATGAGAGTGCTTTTCATTATGCCCAACAGTGTGTAGTTGGTTAGACAAAAATCTGGTAATATGAACGAAGTTTGTGCCATTTCGTGCAAACATTTGATTTTGATAATGCTATATGTAGTTTTGGTTGCAGTGCTTCATTTTGCAGGATCTATGAGGTATTTTGCAGTTTGGGTGTATGGTTTTGTGAACTGTGTTAAGTATTTTGATAAAACCAGCCTAGTTTGCAAAATTGTGTTTTAGCAATTGGGAAAAACTGTAACAGCAATAAATAAACTATTACACACAGTTAAGATAAAAAAAGACTCAATGTCTCATTAATTAGGTGGCAGAAGTAAGGTTTAAGGGTGTCTTGTACTGTATCTCTCTGTTCCCGTAAATTCCCAATTCTGATAAGAACAAATACAGGGTGGGAGGGTGAACATGTTGTCTGGCACTCGTCCGAAAGGGGAGGGTCAAAAGCAGAACGGAGTTATGGTCTGGGAAAATGCCACGATAAAAGCTTGAGCATGGGTGAAGCAATTTAATTTGGGCTTGAATCAGACCCACGTTATGCTGGTGGAGCTAGTGTTGCTGGCCGCTGTGGCTCTGTCTCTCCCTCTCCTCTCCAATGGTGAAGTGCTGTGAGTACATCATGAATAAAATCGTTTTCAATGTGGTAGAACATTTGGTGCCACAATTCTAAAGGCAATACATCAGCCATCATTCCTAGAATTGTCATGGTAAAACGTGTCATAGAAACATTGATGAATAATAAATATTACTTCTAAAAATTGTAGTATTAATAGATAGATTTCCATCCAATTGGAGACAGATTTTCATGCGAAATTCTAAAATCCGCTTAATGGACTTGTTGCGGATAAAATTGACTTTTTGTGGATAAAAATCAGGGTGTAATGATGTAGCGCACACACAATGTACTTTTTTGCTTAAGTTTTCATGTACAAAATCTAAATCTGAAGTTCAATATTTTTCCATTGCATTTTCAACAGTACCAATAGTTTTGTCACACAAACTCTTGCGCTAAATAGCAAATGTGCCAAAACAAGATTAGGCACATGTACTCTAGAGCAGTGGTTCTCAACTGATTTTGCCTGGGGACCCAAAATTGACAATGACAAATGAGTCACGACCCAATATTATGGACTGTTGTATTGCAGCTATATTTTGTAATGTTGTATTGTAGAGGCTTCACTTGCATAATAGACTCTGGCTCTATTGGCTACTATTATGGTATAAAAGAAAGTCATTACACAGCCATATTAACTGAGAAAACAGTCGCTTTGGATAAAAGCGTCTGCTAAATGGCATATATTATTATTATTATTTATCAATTCAAGAGAATAAGCCATTTAATTAGGCAACCAGTTCAGGAGTGGGTGTAATAAATGATCAGATTCAGAATATGACATCGAAACCAGTCTAATTATGTTAATGAACAGTAACACATACCAGTGTTTAAAATGGAAAAAACAACAATCATTAGGATTTCGTAATCAGCAATTACCATATGAATAGCTTCACAACCTTGAAAAGGTGTACATTTTTAACCAGTTCAATAAAAACTAATATGAATGTCAGAGTTAATTAACATACTGAACAATAACTAATTTACCTGTTTATCTGTGTTTGACAAGATGCTGTTTAACAGTTTTTTTCAGTGTGTCGCTGTGTGCTTTGTTGATCAGATTCCAAATCTCGAAATTAGCATTGGGAAATATGTCAATCGTCCCGTTAGAAATATGATTTGCCCAAAGGGTAAGCTTCATCTTGAAGGCATCCACTTTGTCCCTCTGTTCAAATCGATTGTGCCCCGTCCCTTGCGTTGACACTTTGAGCGAATTCAGATTCTAAAAAATATCCACCAGGTAGGCAAACTTTGTGAGCTACTCCTCACAAACGAAATGTTCAGCCAGAGGTAACTTGTTCTCCGACAAAAAACGAAGCAATCTCCGCTTGAAGTGGGTAAGTGTGGGGTGAGAATTGTTATTGTTTTGGTCAGTGAGTATGTGCAGCGTGAAAATGTAGCTAGCCATTTCATCACTGCGGAAGTGCTACACGGGGGGGGGGTCGCGACCCCCCAAATTGAGAATCACTGCTCTAGCCAACAGCTCGCAGATACAGTGCGGGTAGGGTAGGCTAGTCTAGATGATGAGATTATTATGGATAAGAGCAATAATATTTTTATTTGTCATGATATCGCCAGAATAAGACCCTCAATATTTATTGGAATGGAGCATCAAGATCACTGTGCAATTTCACCACCCTGTGAAGTTCATCCTCATTTATTTCATCAGTAGCCCAGTAAACAGTATGGTTTTCTGAGTCATAGTGGGAGGACACCATATCTTCACGTGACTCCAAGTCTAGTACGATATGATGGTTTTATATCAATATTTGTTTATAAAGGCGTGTCCACCGCAATTTATCGTATAATATATATTTACTGACACAAAAAGACCACACCATGTCAAACAAACAAATGATCTGTTTGCATTTATAAAATTATACCGAAACTTCCTGTTTCCATCAGCTGTTGTGATTTTTTGATTTAATATGATATGACTTTACTTACGTAAAAACTGTGGATGGAAACGTGATTTGTGCCATACAACTTGTTTACCAGTTACTGTGCATGCGTTGTGAATTTATTCATGTTTGTTTGCATGGCCACTGCAGGTACCATAATGTTATGACACACCAGTTACATTTTTATTTCCTGCAATTACACAAAGTACAATATTTTATCAAAAAGGAGGGGGGACATTCTTAAAGAGATTTTGTTCACTTTTTAAATCAAATGGAAAGTTCGGGATTTTACAACTTGATGTTAAGAGGATCATCACCCTAAAAGTAGTCTATGGGCCCGAAGAAACTGTAATCTATGGGTTCGTTGTCTTTAAACAACCTCTACAAACATCGTCTTTGTTTAACCTCCGTCTTGACCTCTGAATGCTCGGCTATGAAAAGCCAACTGACATTTACTCCTGAGGTGCTGACCTATTCCACCCTCTACAACCACTGATTATTATTTGACCCTGCTGGTCATCTAGGAACGTTTGAACATATTGAAGAACGATCTGGCTTTAATGGCCATGCACTCTTATAATCTCCACTTGACACAGCCAGAAGAGGACTGGCCACCCCTCAGAGCCAGGTTCCTCTAGGTTTCATCCTAGGTTCCCAACTTTTCTAGGGAGTGTTCCCTAGCTACTGTGCTTCTACATCTACATTTACTTCCTCTTTTGGGGTTTTAGGCTGGGTTCTGTGTAAGCACTTTGCGACATCTGCTGATGTAAAAAGGGCTTTATAAATACATTTGATTGATGGACAGTTGCGCCTATCAATGGCCAAATCAACTGAAATCAACTACATATTTGGTTGACAAAAAAAAACATATTCTGTTTATATGATTTTTTTAACTCAACGTTTGCATAGAGGGGTCAGTGAAGCATTAGCCTACTAGACATGCCAGAATGGCTGAATAAGTCTACTGGTTTGGAACCTTGTTCAGGGGTAATACATTTCTCAGCAGTTTACTACATTTTGCTATACTTTATGAATGGCGTGAGAAATGGGAACTAAAAATGGATTATTACACTGCTCCGAACACAGCATGTATCTGCAGACAGATTCCCCAAAAACACACACGCAGACAGATGCATGTACACATTGATCAGATGTCAGTCATTCCATAAACAAAAACGTCTAGCCTGTGATTCAGTGCAAGGTGTGTTATAGTATGGTGCACTAAAACAGCCAACAATATGCCTTTAAAAGGCATTTTTCCCAACGTTCGTGGAGATCACATTCATGGTAAACGCTGCCCATGTCAGGTCAACTGTACATTTCCTTTAAAGTGTGTTATAGTGTGCTGTGGCGTGCCCTGAATTACATCCCGGGCTTAGTCAAGCACAAATCAATATTCCACCCTCCATATTTTGAATCATCCTTTCCCCTCTCTTCATCACTGCAGGTATGTCATGTCTGCTCCTAACCCTCTACGGGTGGGTAGCATGGAGAGGGTCTTTGTTGAAGCTCAAGGTTACTCAGGGGATGACCTCAATGTCCAAATCAAGGTGACGAACTTCCCTGCGCAAAATAAATTGCTTTACACCACAAGTGTGTCCCTGAATTCAGTGAACAAATACCAGGCTCTTAAGGACATTAAAGTAAGTCTTTATACATGTTTCCTCACATAAATTAAATGGCTTCAGAAAGAATTCACACCCCTCGATCTTTTACACCATAATATGTTAGACTGAATTTAAAATTGATGAAATGTAGATTTTTTTTTGTCGTCACTGGCCTACACACAATACCCCAAAGTGGAATTATGTTTTTTGAAAAAACAGGTAAAAGCTGATATGTCTTGAGTCAATAAGTATTCAACCCCTTCCTTATGGCAAACCTAGAGTTTGAGAGTAAAAATAATAACATAATAAGTTGCAGCTGCAAAATTCACTTTTTGTCCTGAATACAAATTGTTATGTTTGGGGCAAATCCAATACAAGACATTACTGAGTACCACTCTCCATACTTTCAAGCATAGTGGTGTCTGCATCATGTTATGGGTATGCTTGTAATCATTAAGGACTTTTTCAGGATAAAAAGGAAACGGAATGTAGCTAAGCACAGGCATAATCCTAGAGGAAAACCTAGCTCGTCTTTGAACCTTTCTACACAGGTCTTCCGGTCCCTCTCTGCTACTGGACAGCTAAGCTGTTTACCAGTGTATACAACAAGAGTAAACAGAAATCCAACAGGCTTGTCCTTACTGGGGTCAGGTCAACGGCAATGTAATGTCCGTTAGGTTTATGTCCAGCCACCACCCAACCTCCAAACTAGTTATGTTCAGGTGTGTTCAATAAGGCTCATACCTTTCAGGGCCATCCTCTCCCCTGGCCAGCAGATGTAGCCAACGAGGCCATTGTCCATACCAGTCCAGAGCACAGGGCCTTCAAGTTCTGGAAGGCTTCTTCCGCTTTGTCAGTCCACCTGACCCCATTAGGCTGGGTCGTTTTTGGTCAGGTCTGTGAGTTGACAAGATACAATTGCATAGTTAGGAATGAACCTACGGTAATAGCTGGTTAGCCCCTCAAAGGTTTTTACCTGAGACTTGGTTTGGGGTCGTGGCTACTGTCGGATGGCTTGAACTTTCTTCTCGTGTGGTTTGACGTTGCACCTCCCGATGATAAAACCCAGGTATTCTGCTTCCTCAAGTCCCAGTCTGCATTTTTTTGCATTGGCGGTTAGACCTGCTCTGTGTAAAGCCTCCAAGACAGTGTTGAGCTGCTTCAGGGGAGATTTCCAGTTAGGGCTGGATGACACAATCATGTCATCCAAATATGCTGCCACTCACCCTACCCCTTAGTAAGATCCAGGGTGCTGATACAGTGGGGCAAAAAGGTATTTAGTCAGCCATCAATTGTGCAAGTTCTCCCACTTAAAAAGATGAGAGAGGCCTGTAATTTTCATCATAGGTACACTTCAACTATGACAGACAAAAAACATTTTTTAAATCCAGAAAATCACATTGTAGTATTTTTAATTAATTTATTTGCAAATGATGGTGTAAAATAAGTATTTGGTCACCTACAAACAAGCAAGATTTCTGGCTCTCACAGACCTGTAACTTCTTCTTTAAGAGGCTCCTCTGTCCTCCACTCGTTGCCTGTATTAATGGCACCTGTTTGAACTTGTTATCAGTATAAAAGACACCTGTCCACAACCTCAAACAGTCACACTCCAAACTCCACTATGGCCAAGACCAAAGAGCTGTCAAAGGACACCAGAAACAAAATTGTAGACCTGCACCAGGCTGGGAAGACTGAATCTGCAATAGGTAAGCATCTTGGTTTAAAGAAATGAACTGTAGGAGCAATTATTAGGAAATGGAAGACATACAAGACCACTGATAACCTCCCTCGATCTGGGGCTCCACGCAAAATTTCACCCCGTGGGGTCAAAACAATCACAAGAACGGTGAGCAAAAATCCCAGAACCACAAGGGGGTACCTAGTGAATGACCTGCAGAGAGCTGGGACCAAAGTAACAAAGCCTACCATCAGTAACACACTACGCCGCCAGGGACTCAAATCCTGCGGTGCCAGACGTGACCCCCTGCTTAAGCCAGTACATGTCCAGGCCCGTCTGAAGTTTGCTAGAGAGCATTTGGATGATCCAGAAGAAGATTGGGAGAATGTCATGTGGTCAGATTAAACCAAAATATAACTTTTTGGTAAAAACTCAACTCGTCGTGTTTGGAGGACAAAGAATGCTGAGTTGCATCCAAAGAACACCATACCTACTGTGAAGCATGGGGGTGGAAACATCATGCTTTGGGGCTGTTTTTCTGCAAAGGGACCAGGACGACTGATCCGTGTAAAGGAAAGAATGAATGGGGCCATGTATCGTGAGATTTTGAGAGAAAACCTCCTTCCATCAGCAAGGGCATTGAAGATGAAACGTGGCTGGGCCTTTCAGCTTGAGAATGATCCCAAACACACCACCCGGGCAACGAAGGAGTGGCTTCGTAAGAAGCATTTCAAGGTCCTGGAGTGGCCTAGCCAGTCTCCCGATCTCAATCAACCCCATAGAAAATCTTTGGAGGCAGTTGAAAGTCCGTGTTGCCCAGCAACAGCCCCAAAACATCACTGCTCTAGAGGAGATCTGCATGGAGGAATGGGCCAAAATACCAGCAACAATGTGTGAAAACCTTGTGAAGACTTACAGAAAATGTTTGACATCTGTCATTGCCAACAAAGGGTATATAACAAAGTAATGAGATAAACATTTGTTATTGAGCAAATACTTATTTCCCACCATAATTTGCAAATAAATTCACAAAAAATCCTACAATGTGATTTTCTGGATTTTTTTTCTTCTAATTTTGTCTGTCATAGTTGAAGTGTACATATGATGAAAATTACAGGCCTCTCTCATCTTTTTAAGTGGGAGAACTTGCACAATTGGTGGCTGACTAAATACTTTTTTGCCCCACTGTATATCGGGTGTCCTTTGAGCCTTTCTACACAGGTCTTCCGGTCCCTCTCTGCTACCGGACAGCTACGCTGTTTACCGGCGTATCCAACAAAAGATAGAAACAGAAATCCAACAGGCTTGTCCTTACTGGGGTCAGTCTACGGCCAAGTAACGTCCGGTAGGTTCCTGTCCAGTTGGGCTCGATATCCCTCCCAGTATTGGAAGGCCCTGCATGTCAGCTTCAGACCAAAAACAGATCTGGCCAAAGCTAGGTTAAAACAGCCACCACCCAACTTCCAATCTAATTTTTGGGGCTCCAGAGAGGCGCAGCGGTCTAAGGCACCGCGTGTCAGTGCTAGAGGCGTCATTACAGACACCCTGGTTTGAATCCAGGCTGTATCACAACCGTCTGTGATTGGGCGGTGTTCGGGTTTGGCCGGTGTAGGCCGTCATTGTAAATAAGAATTTGTTCTTAACTGACTTGCCTAGTTAAATAAAGGTTACCTTTACAAGGCTCTTTACCCTTCCAGGCCATCCTCTCTCCTGGCCAGCAGATGTAGGCAACGAGCAGGAATATACCGACCTTCACACGCCCACCCTCTAAGCTCCATCACATTCTAAAAACATGTTTTCACTTTGCCATTATGGGATATTATGTGTAGATGGGTGAGAAAAATATATATTTAGTCCATTTTGAATTCAGGCTGTAACACAAAATGTAGAATAAGTCAAGGGGTATGAATACTCTCTGAAGGGACTGTATCTTCATATAAGTTATTAATTTCACAATTTTACCTATGGTTGTGAACTGTGCACAAAAAATCACTTGTGTTTTCTCCAACTTGTCAGATCCCAGGGGGACCTGACTTCTTTGATGAGGACTACACAGGGAGCCAGTATGTGAACCTGTATGCTCAGTTCCCAAGCCACAAGCTTGAGAAAGTAGTCCTGGTCTCCTTTCAAACCGGCTACATATTTATACAAATGGACAAAACCATTTACACGCCGGAAAGTACAGGTATGGCTGAGCCCACTGACCTAAAGACTTCTAATTAGCATCGCTCAGCAACCACCTATGTTCGGTGGCGGACTGGGACCAGAAATCGGCCGTGGTATTCCTAACACACCGGCCCGTTTTTTTTTCTTCTTGGGGCCCCCATTATTAGCCAGATAATGATAATTTAGTGCAAAAAAAAGACAAGTTAAACAGGCCCACTGGGCTAAAAATGGACCAACCCATCTGGCATTTTGAGCAAATGCCAGATGGCCAGTCTGCCCCTGTGAATCAATTTGATTAATTTGGGGTCGGGTCGAAACTCACATGAAACGTGCATGGACATTTAGCTAGCTAGCTGGGAGATGAACATTGGGGTGTTACTTTACCTGAAATGCATGTGGTCCTTTTTTGTACCAGATCTTTGTAGAATTTTGATCCGCAGTCAAAATCGTGTTTCTCTACTTAATCCACAGATAAAAAGGTGTTACTCTATAAAAACCTAACATCTTAAACTACATTCTTAGTGTATTAATTCAGTAATATTGTTTCAGTTAAATACAGAGTCTTCAGCTTAAACTCCGGTTTAGAGCCTGTAACAGATAGCATCAATGTGGAAATTATGGTAAGTAAGTAGTCCTCACAATAAATGTAACTGCATTGACAATGCTTCCTTAGTAGTGGTCGATGCATATGGCCAGTTGCCAAAAAACTGTCAGTCTTGCATAGTAACAGATTAATTATCTGTGATCCATTTATGTTAGTCTTTCACATTTCATGTATATTATTTATTTATAGAACCCTGATGGAATCACCTTACTGCAGGAAGATTTCAAACCAGATGATGGGATGACATCTAGAGTCTTCCCTGTCCCAGAAATCACCAGGTTTTTTTGTGCTATTCAATCATCCTAACACACTTATCAGGAAAACGTTTGCCTGTGACCTCTTCTGCTCTCATTCTCTTTTTATATAGGTTTGGAAACTGGAAAGTGGTGGCCAAGTTTAAGAATAGCCCACATAAGAACTTCACTGCAGATTTCGAGGTGAAAGAATATGGTAAGAAGGGTATTGGTTTGGGTGGCCTTTTATTAAAAGGACAATTACGCCACTTTTCCACCTCATATTCATTTCCAGTCTCCATATGTGAAAATGACACATTTCTATGATCTGTGGTTAAAAAGATAAGAAAAGAATGTTCCTAAAAAAAAATGCTTCTCTATGACATAATAGGGTAGGATTAAAAGTAAGAAAAACTGTGATTTTCAAAACCTGTTTCTAGCCAGAGGGAGGTTATTTTCTTTCTCCCCACATCACTGAAAATATCATAATGGTTGAAAATCACTTTTAAAAAAAAAATGTTTTAATCTCTGATGATGTCATTGGGAATATATTTTTGTTTGTTCTTTCTATAAAACATAGAAATGCACCGTTTTCAATGAGATGAAAAGAGGTGGAATTGGCCTTTTAAGAACAGGCCTCGCTTGTCTAGGACGGAGTGTTTGTACAGTGTTTGTACAGAGTAAATAGGGCCTATGTAAACTACATGAACTGAACAAAAATATAAACCAACATGCAACAATTTAAAAGATTTTACTGAGTTACAATTCATATAAGGAAATCAGTCAATTGAAATACATATATTTGGCCCTAATCTATGGATTTCACATGACTGGGAATGCTGATACAGTACATTCGGAAAGTATTCAGACCACTTGACCTTTCCCACATTTTGTTACGTTACAGCCTTATTCTAAAATTGATTAAATCGTTTTTTTCCCTCATCAATCTACACCCAATACCCCATAATGACGGGGTAAAACAGGGTTTTAGAAACTCTGGAGCTCTGTCAGAGTGACCATAGGGTTCTTGGTCACCTCCCTGACCAAGGCCCTTCTCCCTCGATTGCTCAGTTTGGCCAGGCGGCCAGGTATAGGAAGAGTCTTGGTGGTTCCAAACTTCTTCCATTTAAGAATGATGGAGGCCACTGTGTTCTTGGGGAACTTAAATGCTGCAGAAATAGATGTAGACAGGTGGGTGCCTTTCCAAATCATGTCCAATCAATTGAATTTACCACAGGTGGACTCCAATCAAATTGTAAAAACATCTCAAGTATGATCAATGGAAACACGCACCTGAGCAAAATTTAGAGTCTAAGGTATTTCTGTTTTTATTTTAAATACATTTACAAAAATGTCTAAAAACCTTTTCGCTTTGTCATTATGGGGTATTGTGTGTAGATTAAGGCTGTAAAGCAACAAAATGTAGAAAAAGTCAATGGGTCAGAATACTTTCCGAATGCACTGTAAGCATCTGGTGGTCACAGATACCTTCAAAAAAAGGTTGGTGCGTGGATCAGAAAACCAGTCCGTATCTGGTGTGACCAACATTTGCCTCATGCAGCGCAACACATCTCCTTCGCATAGAGTTGATCAGACTGTTGATTGGAATGTTGTCCCACTCCTCTTCAAAGGCTGTGCGAAGTTGCTGGATATTGGCAGAACTGGAACACGCTGTCGTACACGTCAATCCAGAGCATCCCAAACATGCCCAATTTGTGACATTGAGCATGGAAGAACTTGGACATTTCAGCTTCCATGAATTGTGTACAGATCCTTGTGTACAAGTCACTTTGTTCACAATGTTAACATCAGGAAACCACTCCACAGCGCCATACACGCTGTCAGCCATCTACCAGGTACAATTGAAACTGGGATTCATCCGTGAAGAGTACACTTCTTCAGCGTGCCAGTGGCCATCGAAGTTGAGCATTTCCCCACTGAAGTCGGTCACAACGCCAAACTGCAGTCAGTGCAGGATCCTGGTGAGGACGATGAGAATGCAGAGGATTTCCCGTGAGACGGTTTCTGACAGTTTGTGCAGAAATTCTTCAGCAAATCCATAGGTTCATCAGCTATGTGGGTGGATGGTGTTCTGACAAACAGAGTGAAAAACTAACAGACAACAGGTCAAAGCTCAACCCAAGTTTATTCACCCACTTGGTCAAACAGCTGAAAAGACATGTTTACACAGGCACATATATTTATACCCTCCTTCTAGGCGGAGTCTGTTGGTAGGCAGGAATTTAAGTGGTGACTGTTCCTTCTCACTTCATCTGACCTGACCTTGGCCCACATTCCTCACTCCTCCCTAATCCACGGCTATACAACTTTATCAGTGACTGAAACCAGACTGTTACTCTTTGCCTCTCTCCATAGGATACATGAGATTTGACAAAAACAAAATGTAAGCAATAGGAGATCAGGATCAGGAGACAGAGACAATGCCATAGCTATTCTCACGGCAGTCGCTGTATGGACAGAATGTAAACTTTCTGCACTCCCCTTTCTCACTCAGTAGATTTCTATACACCCAGTTCCAACATGGTAACATAAGGATATTTTAAGTTAGAATCCAACACTTAAGCTGGGTGTGAAGGTCCTGGGGTTGGCTGGTTACATGTGGTCTGCAGTTGTGAGGCCGGTTGGACGTACTGCAAACTAATCTGAAACGACGTTGGAGGCCGCTTATGGTGTTCGAAATGAACATTAAATTCTCTGGCAACAGCTCTGGTGGACATTCCTGCAGTGCAAAGCTCCCTCACAACCTGAGACATCTGTGTTGTGTAACAAAACTGCACATTTTAGTGACCTTTTATTGTCCCCAGCAAAGGCTTTTTGATATGCGGATGGATTATTTGACAATGGAGAAATGCTCACTAACATGGATGTAAACACATTTTTTGAACGACATTTTAGAGAAATATGGTGAGTTTGGAAATTTTTTAGGATCTTTTATTTCAGGTCATGAAACAAGAAACCAACCCTTTACATGTTGCGTTTATATTTTTGTTCAGTAAATTAATTCATAACTAACTTCCTATCTAGTTCTACCCAGCTTTGAAGTCAAATTGACAGTGAGCAAGTCCTTCTTCTACGTTGACGATGATGAGCTAACGGTCAACATTAATGCCAGGTTGGAGCCATTGTAGAAAGTCAAAATATATTTATAGTTGTTATTTCCATGGTAACTATTGCTAAAATGGCTACTTAACATTTCATGTCATTTATAGTACTCCTCTATCTGTTTCCCTCCCCCTGAATTCTCTGTGGTGATATTGCTGTATGGTTTGTGTCGGAAGGTACCTGTTTGAGGAGCCAGTGAAAGGAGTTTGTTATGTGGTGTTCGGGTTGATCCAAGGAGTTGACAGGACGAGTTTTCCTGGCTCTCTCCAGAGAGTGGAGGTTTGTGCATGTAATATGGGAGGGAGTACATTTGGATGATACACATACGGGTATTCACAAACATTCACCATGGGCAGTCTATATTTGATTTAGCTCTATAGCTCGAATAACACAAGTCTGACAGATGGACATCTTGGCTTTGTTTCTTTCAAATGCAGCTCAAGGAAGGAGTGGGCAAAGCGGTACTGAAGAGACAGCACATTAAAACAACTTTTACAGACATCGATAAGCTTTTGCATAAATCCCTATACATATCAGTCAATGTGCTAACAGACACGGGTAAGTAGAGGCTGTAAGTTGTGGTACGTTTGCATACGTTTGCATCGTTTGAAGTGTGCGTTTGTGTTCAGTCTCAGAACAGGGAAGGTGTTGGTTTTAATCCCCCAGGGAGTGAGATGGTGAAAGCAGAGAAGAAGGGAATCTTCATAGTCAAGTCACCGTATAGCATTCACTTCAAGAAGACCCCGCCGTACTTCAAACCAGGAATGCCGTATGACGTCTCGGTACATTTAAGAGCATTCAATCACTGTGTTCTACATGAACTCAATCACTATGCTATTCCAAAGTGTTGCCCAGTTATTTTAACCAGGGAACCCACCTGGTAACTGTGGTCAAAGGGTAGGATGATATATTGGGCTTACACTGTCTTTCCTACCTATTGGTCTAATTGTACCTCTTTCCATTTGTACTATTAGGTGTATGTGACCAATCCAGACGATTCTCCAGCCAAAGATATCGATGTGGAGGTTTTACAAAAAGACCAAACAGTGCTGGGGAAGACCCATGACAATGGTATTGCCAAAATAACCATTAACACGAGAGCGGGGGATTCTGAGCTGCCAATCACGGCAAGTTCAAAACTAAAACTTCTCTAAGCCGCAATCCAATTATGTGTGCATGTCTGTTTTGGCTTTTTGTTCTGTATCAATGACAGTGTTGACGCCTTGTAGTCGTTCATGTTGTTACTCTATTTCCACACAGGTGAAAACCAAAGTCGATGGACTTGGGGATGACAGGCAGGGCACACAGAAGATGACTGCCAAACCCTATCAAACAAAAGACAATTCACAGAACTACATTCACATACACATCCATTCTACAGATGTCAAAATCAACGATCAACTCAAAGTAGACCTAAGCCTCGGCAGCAGTCCCTCGGCCCAAAATAACAAACATGAGATAACCTTCCTGGTGTGTACCGGTCAACTTTAACCACATAGACTTGTGTATTTTACCTAGCTGGGGTGCATTGGTTGGCAACATTACAGGGTAAAAATGCTACATGGTGTTTATTTATTGTATTCAAGTGTGGTATGTAAACCAATATATCTATATTTTTTGTTGTTTTTGAAAAAACGTAAAAGCGCAGAGGTGCTGCTTTGAGGAAGGAACAATAACCCTGGTTCTTGTTCCTTACTTAAACCATGAACTCACTGACTCCACCCATCCCTGGTTGGTCATTTATTCCCTTAGTGCCAGTTTGTCATCCCCGTAGGGAGGATTACTGACAGTTATCGGTCTCTGTGTTCACAGATCTTGAGCAAGGGACAGCTCATCAACTCCCAAAAGATAGAGTGGAATAAGGGACAGGGACTGATGTCACTGAGTCTGATGGTGAACAAGGATATGATCCCCTCCTTCCGGGTCGTGGCGTATTACCACGTGGGCCAGAATGAGGTTGTGTCTGACTCTGTGTGGATCGACGTCAAGGACACGTGCATGGGATTGGTAAGAATGTTGCCTTACTGTGCAGAGCCCATCGTTTAGTGGTAACACTGTGCTCTAGTCACATCTACCACTCTCCACCAGAGAGTCCACCCTTTCTACTGTTATACCCATGTGCCTGTCTCCCCCCCTTAAAAATGGTTCCTTACTGTGTTGGTATTTCAGTGTGAGGTGTTGCATTCAGGACTTCTCAAACATGACCTCCGTCTTTGTGTGCCATACTGTAGCTAAACGTGAAGGATGTCCGACATCCTGGTAGTTATGCACCTCAGAAAAGAGTCACCCTGTCTATCATTGGTGATCCAGGGGCCAAGGTGGGACTTGTGGCCGTGGATAAGGGGGTCTACGTCCTGAATGACAAAAGCCGACTTACTCAGACTAAGGTGAATAACTGCAGACTGAACTTTCCCTACTTCAGCCAGCTAATTAATGATACTCTTTGAGCCTTGTCATCTAAGTTGTGCATAATTGTTCACTTATTGATGTTAGTCCATACCTACAGTGGTATCCGAAATTATTGACACGCTTGAAACAGATGAGCAATATTGACTGTATAAAATAAATACTGAGCTATATTGCATGCCAAAACTTTTTTTTTATACTAACACAATTGCTCAGAGAAAGATATTTTGTTTAAACAAGTAACAAAAATTAGGTAGGGGTCAAAATTATAGACACCCCTAAAGATTCTTATGAATAAAGCAGTCAAAAGTTTAGTGTTTGGGCCTATATTCCTAGCACGCAATTTAACATTTTTTAAACATTTAAGTCATTTAGCAGACGCTCTTATCCAGAGCGACTTACAAATTGGTGCATTCACCTTATGACATCCAGTGGAACAGCCACTTTACAATAGTGCATCTAAATCTTTTAAGGGGGGTGAGAAGGATTACTTTATCCTATCCTAGGTATTCCTTAAAGAGGTGGGGTTTCAGGTGTCTCCGGAAGGTGGTGATTGACTCCGCTGTCCTGGCGTCGTGAGGGAGTGTGTTCCACCATTGGGGAGCCAGAGCAGCGAACAGTTTTGACTGGGCTGAGCGGGAACTGTACTTCCTCAGTGGTAGGGAGGCGAGCAGGCCAGAGGTGGATGAACGCAGTGCCCTTGTTTGGGTGTAGGGCCTGATCAGAGCCTGGAGGTACTGAGGTGCCGTTCCCCTCACAGCTCCGTAGGCAAGCACCATGGTCTTGTAGCGGATGCGAGCTTCAACTGGAAGCCAGTGGAGAGAGCGGAGGAGCGGGGTGACGTGAGAGAACTTGGGAAGGTTCTACAGTTCTACAGCAATGACTACAGTACATCAACCTTGTGACTCTACAAACTTGTTGGATGAATTTGCAGTTCGTTTTGATTTTGTAAATAGTATACAGATAATCCTGAATGATTTGTGAATGATGATGATGAGAGGGTCAAAGATTATACCCCCCCCAAGACATGCTAATCTCGCCTGTTATTGGAACTTCAAAAGCAAGCTTGATGTAGTCATTGTGTACTAGCAATAGGGGACCAAATACTAAACCCCTTTATTCGTAAGAATCTTTAGGGGTGTCAATAATTTTGACCCCTACCTTATCTAGATGAAGAAGAAAAAAGATTTTAAACAATATTTATTTCGCAGAGAAATGTATTAAATAATATAATTTCCCAATTTTTTGGAGCATAGAATATTTTATTCACACTTTTATTGCTCATCTTTATCAATGGTGTTAATCATTTCAGACCCCCACTGAATGTATTTCATGTGGGTATTAAAAAAAAGTGACGTGTTTTTTTAAATGTAATCTTTCAAGTGTTTTTTTTTTTTTTTAAAGGCCATGTGGGTATTTAACATAATTGTACTCGGGAAACTGGTTGGTTTGATAAATCAAATTAATGTGCGAGAGAATTCAACTTGGAGAATCTTTATAAAACAATATGATAAATAGATTTTTGATAGATGCAACATTTTCATTTGTACTCTTTTTTTGTAAACTTTTTTGTAAACTTTGACCATACAGAAGATTGCACCCTACTTACCCACCAACACTTGGGAATGTTTTGGGACTTAGCTGATTTGTGTGTAAGTGTGTTTTTGGTTTTACTGTCCATGTGCGGACCAGAAGTCCACAAGGATAGTAAGTGGGGGAATTTTTGCCAGTCCCCACAAGGAAAAGGCTATTTTAGGTTTAGAGGTCAGGTTTAGGGGTTGGGTTAGGGGTTAGCGGAAATAGGATTTTGAATGGGAATCAATTGTCTTGTCCCCACAAGGATAGTAAAATGTGTGTGTGTGTGTGTGTGTGTGTGTGTGTGTGTGTGTGTGTGTGTGTGTGTGTGTGTGTGTGTGTGTGTGTGTGTGTGTGTGTGTGTGTGTGTGTGTGTGTGTGTGTGTGTGTGTGTACTGGGTATGTGCATGCATCCATCCTTAGATCTGGGACATGATAGAGAAACATGACATAGGCTGCACTGCGGGGAGTGGAAAAGACAGTATGGGGGTTTTCTACGATGCTGGGCTGGTGTTTGCATTCAACACTGCAAAGGGCACCCCTCAGAGGACAGGTATGTGACATAAGGGCTCTACATAAAAGCTGCAATACACATTCAGGCCTGTCTAGTCTTGCGTGGCCATGCCTGCCTAGTCTCTCGTTCACTTGACTATTGGAAGTCAGGCAAACTTCACGTTTGGATTTCTAGTTTGAATGGGAATGGTCAAAGTCAATTGCATTCAGCGCTCGGATTTGATTGCCTCAGTAAAGGCATTTTGTGTATTTTTTTAAATTGTTTTGTCCGTGTCTCTGTTTAAGTAGCCTATGCAACATTTGTTTTGTATCTTATGCATGCTAGCTTGTGTCGTGGAAATTTCCTCTATTTACCAAATCATGGGAGCAAACCATACACACAAGTCAGAGTTAGTTATTAAACTCCATCTTTAATTATATGAGCTCTATCACAATCCTGTGACTCTCAGATAAATTCAGTGTCTCTCAGTGAATTCTCTGAGAGCCCCCTTACAATGCAACTGAGTTCCTTTTAATAGAGACACAAAGACACACATAGTCAGACAGCATATACATAATTCATCGTTCAGCTTTGTCTCCTTTCCCAAACCCCAGAACCATAAACCAAATCCTGCATATCAACAGGCATATATCAAATTGTCATTTAGATACAACCAACTCAAAATACAACCAAACCTGGACAAGCTCACGGAGAGGAGAGTGAGGCTATAGGTTAAGATAAAAGCAACGTTAGAGGGAGCATAGAATGATTCCAGACACTGCAACCCTCCTTTCCTCACTGGGAAAGGTAGGGAGTAGAAGATATGTTTACACATGATGACACTTTGACCTCTCCCCTCTCTGTGGACCATGCAACTTAGTTTTGACATAGAACAGATAACTGCAACCTCGCCACAGTATTATACAAAAATACCATTCTGATGAGAAATAACTTATACACATTTGATGAATATTATACATCTTACATATGTTACCAACACATTTTGAATCTTCCCTAACGTTTGTTGCTTGTTATTTTGTTACTCAATGTCTCTTTGGAATGGCACCCATGCAAAATACTTGATTGGTTTGATAGAGGTTTGATAGAGGCATTACCCACTGGGCACAAACTGGCTGAATCAACATTGTTTCAACATAATTTGTCAATGTATTGTGAAGTTGAATCATCAACATAAACTGTTGTTTTGAGGATGAAATTTCAACCACAGGATTGTCCTTTGGTAACCAAAGGTCGACATAGACAAACCTTTGAATTTGTACCTTTAAAACAACATCAGATCTTCAACGTTATATCCACTATCAGAAGAAAAACTACAGGCTGGGCCGCACCTCCAACTGGAGAATTGATCTATCAAAAGCTACCCGTTGGTCTCCCATCCAGAGTTTTAACCAAGGCCTGCTTAGCTATGACACATGTGTACACAGGTACACATTTTTCGTTCTGCCCCTGAGCAAGGCAGTTAACCCACTGTTTCCCAGGTGCCAATGAAGTGGATGACAATTAAGGCAGCCCCCCCACACCTCTCTGATTCAGAGGGTTTGGTTAAATGCGGAAGACACATTTCAGTTGAATGCATTCAGTTGTACCCCCTTTCCCTTCCCTACGATATTTGTATTACCAATATTATTACCAATATATTTCCTATTACCAATATGCTATGGTGAGAATGATTATTGAAAAATCTCAACCTAAAAACGAAATGGATACACTGCTGCTATCGATTTTGGCCATATACCACAGCCCCTCTGGCCTTATTTCTTAAATAGACAATTCATGTTGTAGGCCTACTGTTTCAAGCTCTGGTTGATTTCAAATGTAATTGTATTTAGTGATAATGAATTGGGTTTGGTTGTCAACGCTGTGTCTTCTGCTTGGTAGTTCCATCTGTGCCACTGAATTAGTCTGGCTTTAATTCCAGTTTGGCTACAAAAAAAGCTACATTGATTACAAATATAGTGTAGACATTGTTAATGTTGGAAATGACTATTGTAGTTGGAAACGGCACATTTTTTATGGAATATCTACATAGGCGTACAGAGGCCCATTATCAGCAACCATCACTCCTGTGTTCCAATGGCACGTTGTGTTAGCTAATCCAAGTTTATAATTCTAAAAGGCTAATTGATCATTAGAAAACCCTTCTGCAATTAAGTTAGCACAGCTGAAAACTGTTGTCTGATTAAAGAAGCAATAAAACGGTCCTTCTTTATACTAGTTGAGTATCTTGAGCATCAGCATTTGTGGGTTTTATTATAGGCTCAAAATGGCCAGAAACAAAGAGCTTTCTTCTGAAACTCGTCAGTCTATTCCTTTTCTGCGATAGGAAGGCTATTCCATACGAGAAATTGCAAAGAAACTGAAGATCTCATACAACGCTGTGTACTACTCCCTTCACAGAACAGCACAAACTGGCCCTAACCAGAATAGAAAGAGGGGTGG
This sequence comes from Oncorhynchus keta, assembly GCF_023373465.1. Classification (NCBI taxonomy): domain Eukaryota; kingdom Metazoa; phylum Chordata; class Actinopteri; order Salmoniformes; family Salmonidae; genus Oncorhynchus; species Oncorhynchus keta. The sequence continues at coordinate 9,638,515 of NC_068452.1, read as the reverse complement.
GAGGCCCCGGTGCACAACTGAGCAAGAGGACAAGTACATTAAAGTGTCTAGTTTGAGAAATAGACACCTCACAAGTACTCAACTGGCAGCTTCATTAAATAGTACCCGCAAAACACCAGTCTCAACATCAACAATGAAGAGGCGATTGTGTTCTTTTGCCCATCTTCATCTTTTATTTTTGTTGGCCAGTCTGAGATATTACTTTTTATTTGCAACTCTGCAAAGAAGTCCCATGTATTATTACTTAACTTGTAAATACACTAAAATAAATATTTTAGCCAGTTATCAGCTGGTGTATCATATATTACTTCACCAGAGTATCTTCATTCTCAATGTGGAGTTTGGTTGATGTAGGCTTAATAGATTTGTCCTTAATATTGTCTTGGCAAGTTTTGTCCATCAGTCTTCTTCTTTGTGTGCTTTAGTCTCCAGCTGCCCAGTTGACAACTCACGGAGACGACGAGCAGTGACTGTAAATGATGTCGGAACCACACTGGGTAGGACAAGAGTTTCTCTGCTTGTGATGCCTGATCATAAAACTGGATGTTTTTGTTTTGACTATGTACTGTATGTATCCATGTACGTATGTATTTATTTATTAGTAGAACTTAGTACTACTTTCTTACCAAACAGACATCTGTTGTAAGGATGTCAAATAGTGTTTTATTGTTTATGTTTTCAATCTCTGGGAATGACAACGAATTGTGAAATAGGAAGACTGCTGTCCTGATTGGTCACTAAACAAACTTCACGTGACACTCACTACTGGGTTTCCCAAAGCATTTCTCTCTGTCCTAGCGAGCCAGTACACAGGCCTGGAGAGACAGTGCTGCATGGACGGTATGAGGAAGAACATTCTAGATTACACGTGCGAGCGGCGATCCCAATACATCAGCGATGGAACAGAGTGTGTGGGAGCCTTCCTGAAATGTTGTAGAGAAATGGTCACCAAAGGCGAGGAGGCCAAGATTGACCAGCTCACACTAGCCCGCAGTGAGTAAAACAACTGTGGTGGACTGGAATTGTCAATTCTAAAATTGCACACTATGGAAATCGAGAGGGATAAACAAAACCAGAATGTGAATGTTAAAGTATTCTGGTATTCCCTTCTGTGTAAAAGGGAAATACATTCACAGTGATGGGAACTGTCTGACTTGTCACTCTTTGTAAGGCGAGGAAGAGGATGACCTTTTCGAAAGTTTTGACGAAATCAAGTCCCGTTCCTTCTTCCCTGAGAGTTGGCTATGGAATGAGGAGAGTTTGCCACAGTGTCCTAAAGATGAGGAGTGGTAAGAGCAGAATTGAGTGAGATCGTTCAATGCACTACAGTAAAATGTGTTCTTATGCATATCCCTTTTCCCATGTAAATAAAATCAGACTTATCTTCTCTCTCTTTTTGCCATTTAGTGCTATACAGAAAACAATTGACTTACCAGATTCCATCACCAGCTGGCAGATCACTGCTATTGGCCTGTCCAAAACACATGGTACGGTCATGTATTTGTGCCCCTCTTTCTATATTGGTGGCTACACTTTCTACATCTTATGGCAACTCTCTTGCTCAATAGGAATCTGTGTGTCTGAACCCCTTACGCTGGTTGTTCGTAAGAACTTCTTCCTTGATCTGAAGCTGCCCTACTCTGCCGTACGCAATGAGCAGCTGGAAATCAAAGCCATTCTTCACAACTACATGGACGACACTATAACCGTATGCTTATTGTCATTTAAAAGCAGGCACGCAACCCAGCCCAAATATTTCATTCTAAAATCAGTGTGACGCCTGATTATTATTATGATAATTACTATTATTATACCATTCAGTGTGTTTTTTATCTGATCAGATGCACGATGATGTGACAACATCACCTCTCCACCCTAATGGCAGGTCCGTGTAGAACTGAGGGAGACATCAGACGTGTGCAGCTCTGCTAGCAAGAAGGGGAAGTATGTTGTTACTGTTATGGTGGACCCCAGGTCCACACGAAGTGTCCCCTTTGTCATCATCCCCATGATGTTGGGCCTCCATACCATTGAGGTGAAGGCCTCCGTCCGAGATTGGGGTGGTCAAGACGGTGTTAAGAAGGAGCTACGTGTGGTGGTAAGGCAAACCGTTGCATCTTGACAGATCTATCTAGTAACTACCCTGAGGATGATATGGAATTTATATATGAACATGTGTCGATCAGTGTGAATCTGATTGATTGAATCATAAATTCCAGTCCTCAACAAATGAGGGCTACCACTTTACAGTTATGCTAAGAGGTAACACCTGGAGAAGAGTGGAAGGGGCTCAACCAATTTGAGATGAGGTGCCACATTTTTTTTATATCCAATTATAACCAATAAGGCGGGGGGGTCACAGAGTCACCGGGCCAACATAGAGAAGGGGCCCTTGCCCTTCACAGGAACATTCTGTAGTCAATGTAGCTGTTTCCAAATGACTAAGTTATCGAAACAAGATTTTGACTTATTAAGAATGTGACCTTTCCCAACCTATCCAAGGTACAGGTTGTCAATATTTGATGCCATCCATGTACCCAGCCGTCCAACTACACTGTAACCAATAAGGCGTCAAACTTAAAATAATTAGTGTTGCTGGAAAAGAGGAAAGTGGACTGGTATCAATTCTCAAATCAAGATGTTCTGGTACCTTGAAGTCACCTGTCTTTATGATAAGATGGAAGAACAGGAAGCATTTGTTTGATGCTCTCAATATCTGACACAATGGGTTTGCCTGTCCAGGCACTTGTGAATCTTCAGTTATGTGTAGAAGAGTGGGAAGTTGGACATACATGAACTGCCAAGTAGTGCTGCATCTTAATTCACTATAGCTTAACCCGGAAGCCAGCCGCACCATTTAACTCACAACCAAGGTCAGCTTGCAGGTGCCTGATCCACCACAAAGACACGCTAGAGTGCAATGAGCCAAGGAAAGCCCTCCAGCCAAACCCTCCCCTAACCCGGTCGGCACTGGGCCAATTATGTGCCGCCTTATATGGAGCTCCCGACCGGCTGTCACACAGCCTGGCATCGAACCCCAGACTGTAGTGGTGCCTCACCACTATGATGAAATGTGGCAGTTCTTGACCCTTGTGGTGGATGTTGATCCTTGAATATTTGGTAACTGGAAAGCCTTGCTATTTAACAATGATTCCAGAATTTTCCCATAAAAAGTAGGCCTATTTGCTGTACAAGTAAATACTTTATCGAGCCTTTTGGATAACCTAGGCCACCAGGTGAATTGTTGTATTCAAGCAAAAAACCTATATGTTGAGTTGATAAATAAGCATAAGAGCAAATTACAGTGTTTTCATTCTAACAATGACAGGCCGAAGGGGTGCGGAGATGGCTTCAGGTGAAGAATGTGGAACTGGATCCTGCCAGACATGGTGAGTGTATGGCAACATATACAGATGTAAATGATTTATAGTTCCAGTGACAGTGTTGCCATTCGTTTAAAAAAAATTAACATTTGTATTTAACTTTTATTTAACTAGGCAAGTCAGTTAAGAACAAATTCTTATTTATAATGATGGCCTACCAAAAGGCCTTGTGGGGACGGGAGCTGGGGTAATAAAAAAATGTTTAAAAAAAAAAAATATATATATATATATATATATATATATATATATATAGGACAACACACACATCACAACAAGAGAGACAACACAACACTAGATAAAGACAAACCTAAGACAACTGTCGTGTCTTTGGCTATGCTGGATTAAGTGATATGACATGCTATTCTATAAAATAATTTCTCGGTAATTAATATCACCTGATGGAGCTAATCATGTAAATGCAATTAACTAGAGAGTCGGGCACCACAAAATAATATTTACAGAGCTGTTATCTTCCGAATAAACTCTTAAGGACCTCGTAATATTTTACATCAATAGCAATCAATATCAATCGTCACCTTAATTCAGTCTCATCTGAAAGTTGTAAATTCTTAGTTATCTGCACAAACCCTGGCTAACAATTTGAATCAGCAATACAAAATTGGGTTTAATTATTTATTTACTATATACCTAACTAATCACACAGAATTACACATATACATAATTAAATCATAACTTGATTACAAATGACATCATAAAGGAAAACGTCCCTAGCGGGCGAAACAGATATGACAGCTTGTCACACAAAAGAAAAGGGGCTGGGTTTGAGTGAAGGAGCGGGAAGACTGAGGAACAAAGGGAAGAAGCTGGGCTATCGTAAATACAGTATCTTATGCATTCTAAATTACCGCCCATTTGGAAAAGGAAAATGCAATAAATATTTACTCTGAGCTGCGCTTCAGTAGGTTGGTGGTAGATGGAAGGCCGTGTTGCCAAACCATGACCTTTGAAGAATGTATCTGGTTGTCAATTCGTTGTAGTAACGTCATTGGATAGACGGGATACTCTGTCTGTTCCTTCCTAACCCTCGTTGCATCTGCTGTTGCTAACTCAACGGCTAGGAGGTATCACTTGTGTAGTGAATAAGAGTTGAAAGTTCATACCATTCGCAACCAAAGCTCACGCTGTTGTTGGCTTCGTTCTGTAGTTATTATCTGAACCATTCTGACATAGGACCGTCGTACCTCACATCGTTGGAACAGCTGGTTATATTGTCGTCAAGACTTTATATAGGAAGGGAGAAAAGGGGTGTGTTTCATAGTTTACAACCTATGTCTCTTCACGTGGGCGGGCCACTGAGTGAGCAGCCCTATCTTATGAAAACCCACATCTCACATTTTAGAAGCTAAAATCACATTTCATCCCATCACAAATAATTTCATATTCAAACATTTAAATTGAACAACAATTCCATGTGGTTCCGATATCTCTGATGTGTAGACACAATGTCTCAGATGACAACCGAACTGACATCATATTCATTAAGTACCACCGCATATGTTCAATTGGTCGGATTACCAGAATATAGTTCATTTCCCCCCACCTTCTGATGTTCCCAGAATCTCTATGTTAATCAAGAGTTTTGCAAATGTAACATCAGTAGGGTAGAGAGAGGAAAAGGGGGGAAAGAGGTATTTATGACTGTCATAAACCTAACCCCCAGGCCAACATCATGACACAACATAGCAACACATGACAACACAGCATGGTAGGAACACAACATGACAACAACATGGTAGCAACACATGGCAGCAGCACAAAAACACGTACCGAAACATGGTACAAACATTATTGGGCACAGACAAGAGCACAAAGGGCAAGAAGGTAGAGACAACAATACATCCCGCAAAGCAGCCAAAACTGTCAGTAAGAGTGTCCATGATTGAGTCTTTGCACTAATGAGTGTCATGATGGTTGATAATATACATTTAATATGCAAGCCATATTGTATGGCTTTACCCGTAAGTGAGACTGAATGGTTAAAACTCCTAAAACTGTTTGCTCTCTCTTTCTTTCTCTGTCTTTGTCTCTGGTTAAAAGGGGGGACTGATATTGTGCATGTTGGGAGTGGTGCACTGACTGACCAGGTTCCAAATACACTTGCCAGCACACACATAAGTGTGACAGGTGAGACGGAATGATCTGACATACATGCACCATTTAGAAATGTTCTGCGGATACGTGTTGACAACATTAGTTGAATTAGCTAGAGTTGCTCACTAGTCTCGTCTGGATTCACAAAGCTATAGGACCGCCATGGCTATTAACATCGTCCGTAGAAAAAAAAAACATTGTGTGATGCTTTGGAGGCTTAGTGTAGGGATAAGCCGCGATCAGTAATAATACTGTTGTAGTGTGGCTCTATTGCTCCGTGGTAATTCTTTATCATCTATGTCACGAAAATGTCTTTGTCATTTTGTCACTGACCATTGACTGAGTCATATTCCAGTTCTGATTATGTTTTACTGTCTGCATTTACCTTTGAATGGGCTGTATGCAACTTGTCAGGTCAGCAGTTGGCCCGGACGATAGAGGCTGCCATCAGTGGTTCACCCCTGGGTGACCTCCTTCAGCAACCAAGTGGCTGCGGGGAGCAGAACATGATGAAGATGACTTTACCTCTCATCGCCACACTTTACCTGGACGAGACCAAACAGTGGGATAAGGTGGGGTTAGAACGCAGAAAGGAAGCAATCAACTTAATTAAAATGGGTGAGAAGCTTTAGAATTCCACTTTTGAGGTTTGCACAACTCCCAGAGAGTATGGCATTGATTGGAGCATTTGCATTAAAAGTTAAAAGTGGATTTGGTTAGCAACCACACATAAAGCAAGTTAGAATTATTTTGTTTAAAGCTTGAACAGACCAGGGGTGGGTTTCCAAAAGCCTTTGTAGCTAATTTGGTACTTTGTCTCTCAACAATGAGTGATGTAGTGGTAAAAAAATAAATGTGCGGAAACGCTGATCGCTGAATAAAGTAACACTCCCTAACATGTTAGCTACAAATGCTTTGGGTGTGATCAGCACCCTCAGCACAAATTCTTTGTTATCATCAGCACAAATACGGCTTTGATTATCTTCATGGTTCCTGGTTTTCTTTTGTTATATCAAGGCTATGAGCAGGAAATGGCCTATCGGAAACCAGATGGATCATATGCTACCTTTCCTAAAGACCGTAGTGGTACCTGGTGAGCTAAACCTTCCCCCACTCCCACACAAATGTTCTCTATATCCTCCAAAGTTCCACAATACCAGGGACACAACATTAGACGTACAACAAATAGGCCTAGGTCTACTGTATGTTAAAACAACAGTCTGCGATTGGTACATCGTTTAACAAATGAATAGATGATTGACATAGCCATTGATGCTTTAAGAATATAACAACTGTCTTACCCCATCAGAACCCAAAATATAAGCACATTTTTATTTCATTATTTGTAAACAATGTTACTGTTTTTTGATCTCATGAATGTCCTTGCATCTATAGCTCTATCTGTCATTTCTTTGAGTGGTTACAGTTCCTCAGCCCCAATCCCTCAGCTGTTTACCAAAACAAGTGACAGGGCAGCCGTGTTGTTTTTTTCTTCTTCTTCGAATCGCAGACTGCAACTTTAACTGAATTGTATCTGTTGACTTACGCCAATAAGACCTTGTAATGGTGAAACAAAGAAGCACGTAACACTTTGAGGAATAGCAAAGGAAGACGATTTATACATTTACATTTTGTTCATGGCAGGGCATGTGATACATAGGCCTAAATATCATCCTTTCCATCTAGGCTCACAGCTTATGTTGTGAAGGTATTTGCCATGGCAAACCCGTTCATCGTTATTTCGAAAGATGTCCTGTGCAGTGCAGTCAAGTGGCTTGTCATGGAAAGACAGCGGCCCAATGGAATTTTTGAAGAATCTGGCAAAATCCTGACCCCCAGCATGATGGTACTGTATGGGTTTTTGTGCCAAATTGATTTTCTAAAACAAATGATATCAATGGCAGTAGGCCTACATCTCACCCCTGTCTTACAATACATGTAGCCGAACAAGAATTATAATAATATTCCTCTGTTGTAATTTTGTTTCTGAGTCTTATTTAATCAAAATCTTTGGAGTTTTCATGGAAAGGTTCTTAAACCAATTCAGGGGTACATTCTTGCAGAGAATTAGACAAGAAAACGGACATACCATTTCTGTCTTGTATTTGCTTATCTACAGGGAGATGTACTGGGGAAAGACGTGGACGACACACTGACAGCATTTGTGCTCATAGCCATGCAGGAAGCACACACATTTTGCACAAATTACGATGGTATCAGTGTAAGTGAAATTTACACAATCTAATGTCCTATTACTTCTTTCATAAACATGCATAAACATCGAACAACAATAGCAGTTTTTTAAAGAAGTCTATGGAATTGTTTTTGGTTGCCTTTTTCCTCTGATACTTCAAGAAGTTCGCAACTGCCTCTCTTTTTCTTTCTCTCTCTCCAGGAGCTACCAGACAGCATGAAAAAGGCCATGCAATACCTGGAATCTCGAAATCAATACCTGACCAACCCCTATTCAGTGGCCATGACCTCATATGCCCTGGCTAACAAGGGCAAGCTCAACAAGGATATCCTGTTCAAATACTCATCGACAGGTAACCTTCAGTTTCATGAAACTCAATTGCTGACTCATACAGTGGGGCAAAAAAAGTATTTAGTCAGCCACCCATTGTGCAAGTTCTCCCACTTTAAAAGATGAGAGAGGCCTGTATTTTTCATCATATGTACACTTCAACTATGACAGACAAAATGGGAGGGAAAAAATCTAGAAAATCACATTGTAGGATTTTTAATGAATTTATTTGCAAATTATGGTGGAAAATAAGTATTTGGTCACCTACAAACAAGCAAGATTTCTGGCTCTCACAGACCTGTAACTTCTTCTTTAAGAGGCTCCTCTGTCCTCCACTCGTTACCTGTATTAATGGCACCTGTTTGAACTTGTTATCACTATAAACGACATCTGTCCACAACCTCAAACAGTCACACTCCAAACTCCACTATGGCCAAGACCAAAGAGCTGTCAAAGAACACCAGAAACAAAATTGTAGACCTGCACCAGGCTGGGAAGATTGAATCTGCAATAGGTAAGCAGCTTGGTTTGAAGAAATCAACTGTGGGAGCAATTATTAGGAAATGGAAGACATACAAGACCACTGATAATCTCCCTCGATCTGGGGCTCCATGTAAGATCTGACCCCGTGGGGTCAAAATGATCACAAGAACGGTGAGCAAAAATACCAGAACCACACGGGGGGACCTAGTGAATGACCTGCATGTCATATGGTCAGATGAAACCAAAATATAACTTTTTGGTAAAAACTCAACTCGTTGTGTTTGGAGGACAAAGAATGCTGAGTTGCATCCAAAGAACACCATACCTACTGTGAAGCATGGGGGTGGAAACATCATGCTTTGGGGCTGTTTTTCTGCAAAGGGACCAGGACGACTGATCCGTGTAAAGGAAAGAATGAATGGGGCCATGTATCGTGAGATTTTGAGTGAAAACCTCCTTCCATCAGCAAGGGCATTGAAGATGAAACATGGCTGGGTCTTTCAGCATGACAATGATCCCAAACACACCACCTGGGCAACGAAGGAGTGGCTTCGTAAGAAGCATTTCAAGGTCCTGGAGTGGCCTAGCCAGTCTCCAGATATCAACCCCATAGAAAATATTTGAAGGGAGTTGAAAGTCCGTGTTGCCCAGCAACAGCCCCAAAACATCACTGCTCTAGAGGACATCTGCTTGGAGGAATGGGCCAAAATACCAGCAACAGTGTGTGAAGACCTTGTGAAGACTTACAGAAAACGTTTGACCTCTGTCATTGCCAACAAAGGGTATATAACAAAGTATTGAGATAAACTTTTGTTATTAACCAAATACTTATTTTCCACCATAATTTGCAAATAAATTCATTAAAAATCCTACAATGTGATTTTCTGGATTTTATTTCTAATTTTGTCTGTCATAGTTGAAGTGTACCTATGATGAAAATGACAGGCCTCTCTCATATTTTTAAGTGGGAGAACTTGCACAATTGGTGGCTGACTAAATACTTTTTTGCCCCACTGTATAGCCCAGTGCTCTTGACATCAAAAAAGGCTCATTTTGCCAGTGTAGCAGATGTGTTTTTGTACACTTCTTTTGTTATCAATAAAGAATGTAGGGCTGTCCCCGACTAAACAAATCTTTGTCGACCGAGAGTCATCCTGTTCTTTTGACCAATCGATCGGTCTAAATGTTTAAACAACTTTTTCCGTATAGACAGACACACCCTATGTGTTTGAATAAAATCAACTACATATGCACTGAGATTGACTGATGATTTAAGCACATTGTTTGATTAAATAATGAAGACAAGAAAGAGCCCGATGGTCACACTGGGTTAAAAAAAATGACAGTGACTGGCGCACATTGTCTCACTCGCCTCCCTACTGCAGCGAAAAGGCACTACAGCACAGCAAGTGTTTATTATGCTCTCCGTGCTTAAGTTGCAACTATCATTTCAGCCATTTAGTTTCATACTTATGTTATCGAAATCCCTCATTTGTTTAGGAAAAACATTCCCTATTTCCTCAACCCTTGCTCTCTTTACGTGAAACATGTAAGCATTGCATGCATGTGAACAATAGGGCCTGACCTGAAGCTTATCATATTCACATCAATAAATAGCTAGCCCAGAAGCTAGTCCAGAAGCTAGTCCAGAAGCTAATCAGAAGCTAGATCAGAAGCTAGTTCAGAAGCTAGTTAGCTTCTTTACTGGCATATTGTTAGTATTCAGCTAACCACGGTTTGTGGTCATCAGCTATCCTGTAGCTCGAAAATCTATCGGCAGTTTTGTACGGCGCAGCGCGGCTCGGAACGGAACATACCGGACCAATTTTTCTCTCCATGTCCCTGGATTTCAACTCCTCTCTGGACATTCATACCCGGATCTCACAGCTAGCTAGCTGCTATCCGTGTGACTATCGGCTTTCGTCGATTCCGGAGCAAACATAAATTATTCCGGAGCTAGCCAGCTCCGTCAATCACTCCTGAGTTCCATCAATCACTCCTGGGCTGCAGTCACCTATCCGGACCCGTTTTGCTGCCTACGCGGAGCCCCACCGGGCCTTCACAACTGGACTGCCGACGTTATCTACCCGAAGGAGATCCGGCTGGCTCCTCCGTCGCGACGTTACCTGAACGCCCATCTGCGGCCTGCTAACCGTTAGCTGTCTTACCGGCTGCTATCCGAATAGACAATCGGACAATTTATTTATTTTTATTATTATTATGTTTTCTTCTTGGGCCTCTATAACTATATCTATTGTTTTTATTTTTGTTGTTGTTGTGTGATTTGGATTAATCCCTCTACCACACGGAACCCCACTAATCTACTGACGGAACGCAAGAGGTGGCTAACAACAGACCTCCATCCTATGCTAGCTTGCTACCGATGGCCTGGCTAGCTGTCTAAATCGCTGTGACCCCCAACCAACCTCTCCACTCACTGGACCCTTTTGATCACTCTACTAAGCATGCCTCTCCTTAATGTCAATATGTCTTGTCCATTGCTGTTCTGGTTAGTGTTTATTGGCTTATTTCACTGTAGAGCCTCTAGTCCTGCTCACTATACCTTATCCAACCTATTAGTTCCACCACCCACACATGCAATGACATCTCCTGGTTTCAATGATGTTTCTAGAGACAATATCTCTCTCTTCATCACTCTATACCTAGGTTTACCTCCACTGTATTCACATCCTACCATACCTTTGTCTATACATTATACCTTGATGCTATTTTATTGCCCCCAGAAACCTCATTTTACTCTCTGCTCCAGACGTTCTAGACGACCAATTCTTATTGCTTTTAGCCGCACCCTTATTCTACTCCTCCTATGTTCCTCTGGCGATGTAGAGGTGAATCCAGGCCCTGCAGTGCCTAGCTCCACTCCTATTCCCCAGGCGCTCTCTTTTGACGACTTCTGTAACCGTAATAGCCTTGGTTTCATGCATGTTGACATTAGAAGCCTCCTCCCTAAGTTTGTTCTATTCACTGCTTTAGCACACTCTGCCAACCCGGATGTTCTAGCTGTGTCTGAATCCTGGCTTAGGAAGACCACCAAAAATTCAGAAATTTTAATTCCAAACTACAACATTTTCAGACAAGATAGAACTGCCAAAGGGGGCGGTGTTGCAATCTACTACAAAGATAGCCTGCAGAGTTCTGTCCTACTATCCAGGTCTGTACCCAAACAATTTGAACTTCTACTTCCTCTCTAAAAACAAGTCTCTCACCGTTGCCGCCTGCTATAGACCACCCTCTGCCCCCAGCTGTGCTCTGGACACCATATGTGAACTGATTGCCCCCCATCTATCTTCAGAGCTCGTGCTGCTAGGCGACCTAAACTGGAACATGCTTAACACCCCAGCCATCCTACAATCTAAACTTGATGCCCTCAATCTCACACAAATTATCAATGAACCTACCAGGTACCTCCCCAAAGCCTTAAACACGGGCACCCTCATAGATATCATCCTAACCAACTTCCCCTCTAAATACACCTCTGCTGTCTTCAACCAAGATCTCAGCGATCACTGCCTCATTGCCTGCATCCGTAATGGGTCAGCGGTCAAACGACCTCCACTCATCACTGTAAAACACTCCCTGAAACACTTCAGCGAACAGGCCTTTCTAATCGACCTGGCCGGGGTATCCTGGAAGGATATTGATCTCATCCCGTCAGTAGAGGATGCCTGGATATTTAAACAAATGCCTTCCTAACCATCTTAAATAAACATGCCCCATTCAAGAAATTTAGAACCAGGAACACATATAGCCCTTGGTTCTCCCCAGACCTAACTGCCCCTAACCTGTTAAGTCGACCCTCTACTTTTTCGAACATTCTGTTAAAAATCACGCAACATTTCAGCGCCCTGCTACTCAGGCCAGGAATATAGTATATGCATATGATTAGTATGTGTGGATAGAAAACACTCAGACGTTTATAAAACTGGTTAAATCACGGCTGTGACTATAACAGAACGTGCGTTTCATCGAAAAGTGCAGGAAAATCTGATCACTGAAAATGGAAATAAATATCCATGCGCGACTTCAAGGAATTGTTCAAAGTGAACCGAATTAAATGAGGCCGAGGTTGCAGTGCCTACAGCTTCCACACGTTGTCTAGAGTCTTGGTCTAACCGAATCAAGGGAATCGATTCCCTCCGGTCTCCGACCGGATGTTTTGGTCGAGCTCTCTCCAGACATTTTTTCGAGACAGACACCTATAGAATTGACATCGCCTCCTGATGAATTTTATCGCTTATTAACGTGTACTAATACCTAAAGTTGCATTACAAAAGTATTTCGAAGTGTTTTGTGAAAGTTTATCGTCAACTTTTTGAATTTTAAAAAATGACGTTACGTTATGAAACGCTATTTTTTCCGTTTATCACACAGTCTTCATAGATCGATATCTAGGCTATATATGGACCGATTTAATCGAAAAAAGACCCAATAGTGATTATGGGACATCTAGGAGTGCCAACAAAGAAGATGGTCAAAGGTAATGAATGTTTTATATTTTATTTGTGCGGTTTGTGTAGCGACGACTATGCTAATTATTTTGTTTACGTCCCCTGCGGGTCTTTTGGGGTGTTACATGCTATCAGATAATAGCTTCTCATGCTTTCGCCGAAAAGCATTTTAAAAATCTGACTTGTTGCCTGGATTCACAATGAGTGTAGCTTTAATTCAATACCCTTCATGTGTATTTTAATGAACGTTTGAGTTTTAACTAATACTATTAGCATTTAGCGTAGCGCATTTGCATTTCCAGAGCTCTAGATGGGACGCCTGCGTGCCAGGTAGGAGCAAGAGGTTAACCAACACAAAAACATCCTATGGCGTTCTGCATTAGCATCGAACAGCCCCCGTGATATGCAGCTGTTCAGGGAAGCTATAAACCATTATACACAGGCAGTTAATAAAGCCAAGGCTAGCTTTTTCAAGCAGAAATTTGCTTCCTGCAACACTAACTCAAAAAAGTTCTGGGACACTGTAAAGTCCATGGAGAATAAGAACATCTCCTCCCAGCTGCCCACTGCACTGAAGATAGGAAACACTGTCACCACTGATAAATCCACCATAATTGAGAATTTCAATAAGCATTTTTCTATGGCTGGCCATGCTTTCCACCTGGCTACTCCTACCCCGGTCAACAGCACTGCACCCCCCCCAACAGCAACTCGCCCAAGCCTTCCCCATTTCTCCTTCTCCCAAATCCATTCAGCTGATGTTCTGAAAGAGCTGCAAAATCTGGACCCCTACTAATCAGCCGGGCTAGACAATCTGGACCCTTTCTTTCTAAAATTATCTGCCGAAATTGTTGCCACCCCTATTACTAGCCTGTTCAACCTCTCTTTCGTGTCGTCTGAGATTCCCAAAGATTGGAAAGCAGCTGCCGTCATCCCCCTCTTCAAAGGGGGGGACACTCTTGACCCAAACTGCTACAGACCTATATCTATCCTACCCTGCCTTTCTAAGGTCTTCGAAAGCCAAGTCAACAAACAGATTACCGACCATTTCGAATCTCACCATACCTTCTCTGCTATGCAATCTGGTTTCAGAGCTGGTCATGGGTGCACCTCAGCCACACTCAAGGTCCTAAACGATATCTTAACCGCCATCGATAAGAAACATTACTGTGCAGCCGTATTCATTGATCTGGCCAAGGCTTTCGGCTCTGTCAATCACCACATCCTCATCGGCAGACTCGACAGCCTTGGTTTCTCAAATGATTGCCTCGCCTGGTTCATCAACTACTTCTCTGATAGAGTTCAGTGTGTCAAATCAGAGGGTGCCACAGGGTTCAATTCTTGGACCGACTCTCTTCTCTGTATACATCAATGAGGACGCTCTTGCTGCTGGTGAGTCTCTGATCCACCTCTACGCAGACGACACCATTCTGTATACTTCCGGCCCTTCTTTGGACACTGTGTTAACAACCCTCCAAGCAAGCTTCAATGCCATACAACTCTCATTCCGTGGCCTCCAATTGCTCTTAAATACAAGTAAAACTAAATGCATGCTCTTCAACCGATCGCTACCTGCACCTACCCGCCTGTCCAACATCACTACTCTGGACGGCTCTGACTTAGAATACGTGGACAACTACAAATACTTAGGTATCTGGTTAGACTGTAAATTCTCCTTCCAGATCCATATCAAACATCTCCAATCCAAAGTTAAATCTAGAATTGGCTTCCTATTTCGCAACAAAGCATCCTTCACTCATGCTGCCAAACATACCCTTGTAAAACTGACCATCCTACCAATCCTCGACTTTGGCGATGTCATTTACAAAATAGCCTCCAATACCCTACTCAACAAATTGGATGCAGTCTATCACAGTGCAATCCGTTTTGTCACCAAAGCCCCATATACTACCCACCATTGTGACCTGTATGCTCTTGTTGGCTGGCCCTCGCTTCATACTCGTTGCCAAACCCACTGGCTCCATGTCAATTGTAAATGAGAACTTTTTCTCAACTTGCCTACCTGGTTAAATAAAGGTAACATAAAAAAAATAAAAAAAATAGGTTATAACAAACTCTGAACACAGAACACGTGACAGCAAAATGGATGTGGAGGACGTGAAAAAGAAACTTGACATGGGCGAATGTTTACTGGTTGCCCAGGAGGGAAAGAGGAAGTCATATCTGTGGAAGACACAGTTGTGGAAACTACTGGAGATCAAGAAAAAGGAGGGTATAGGAGCAAGGGTTGGGTAATTATTATGTGTGCCAAAGAAACAAAAACAAAAACATATTTAACCAAACATCAGCTCTGTCTATTAATGGACACTGTGTTTATACAGTATTTTCTGTAATATCTTTGAAGGAACTGTCTGTAAAATAATGGAAATTGTATCAATAATTTTTTGCCAATACATGTTTTGTTTTTATATGGATATGTTGTTAAAATAGTGCTCCCCCTCCATGTATATACAAATGTATTTTTAATCTCTCCCTGTAAATCTATGGTAAATACTGTATGTTGAAAAATTGCAAATATACATAAATTAACAGAAACTATTATTTTAAAGAAACTGTTAAATTATCATTCAGAAATATATTTTTTGCAAAAGAACAAATGATACATTCCTCAATACAACAAATAAATGCAATAATATAAACACTTAATGTACAATAGCATTGTGTAAAGTACAAATTGTTGTTGTCTATATTGGCAAAAGAGAGAAAAGGTTATGAAAGTTTTTTCAAATTCATAGTTATGAGCAATTAGTGCTCTTTGTGGTTAGTTTTGATAATGATAAAAATTATCACGGTTTTCACATTAAATACACTTTGCATTATGTTATGAATATGGGTCCAAATACTTATCTTTTTAGTACTTTAATACACAAGTGAATTTGTCCCAATACTTTTGGTCCCCTAAAATGTGGGAGAAAAAAAGGGTCATCCGATATGGAAGAAAATATGGAAGAAAATACCCTCACATTAAAGCTGACCTCCATAGTCATTGTATAATTTAAAATCCAAACCTTTGGAGTATAGCACCAAAACAAAAAAAATGTGTCACTTTCCCAATAATTACGGAGGGCACTGTAGTTGGCGACCTCATCCTGTACCAGTGAGGGGCGTGAATACTAATAAATTGGAGTGAATGGGAGTAAAAAGTAAACTTTGGTCAGTATTCTACTTGAAATAGTTGGAAAAATAAATCGTATCCCGTTTCAATGACATTCTTTCCACTTCTGTCTTCCAAAGAGCAGGGATATTTCTCTATGATCTCTTTAGCATCTTGCTGCCCCTTTCCTCTTCCTGGGCCTGGACTCTTTGCTCAGTTGATCATCACTGAAAATGAGAACCATCTCTCTTCTTAGTGATTTTCTTGATCTCTTTTTTTCTTCCATTGCAAGAGTGAGGGTTAGAGGGTAGTTTGTGCCAAGGAATTGTGAACACCTCACTGGATAGGCAACTGGGACCTATCAATGTTGGAGGCTATGACAAAACTGGTTGAGAGGGCTAGGGGGCAGCATCACCACATCACCAAAAACAAATCATGAGCAATGGCAGACATAACAGAAATAGTTCAGTTTATTGATTAACTGACTTTTGAGCGCATGTTAAGATCATTCATATTCTTGCATTTGAAAAAGTCTTTAATATATAGAATTCATACCAGGATTGATATGTATAATGTGCACAATACAAAAGTGACAATGGACAGAAGTAAATCTGTTATCTATCAACTCAGCAAAAAAATAAACGTTCCCTCACTGTCAATTTCATTTTTGTCCAGCAAACTTAGCACGTGTAAATATTTGTATGGACAATCTAATATTTTTTATTTCACCTGTTAGTCCTATAGGGGCAGTATTTCATTTTTGGATAAAAAGACGTGCCCGTTTTTAGCGCAATATTTTGTCACGAAAAGATGCTCGACTATGCTTGGAATTGATAGTTTTGGAAAGAAGACACTCTGACGTTTCCAGAACTGCAAAGATTTTCACTGTGAGTGCCATAGAACAAAATCTACAGGCAAAACCAAGATGTTTGAGCGACCAGGAAATCAACAGGATTTCTGAAGGCACGTTTTCCATGATCGCCTTATATGGCTGTGAATGCGACAGGAATGAACGGACACTTCCTATCGTTTCCCCCAGGTGTCTGCAGCATTGTGACGTATTTGTAGGCATATCATTGGAAGATTGACCATAAGAGGCTACAATTGCCAAGTGTCCCGCACGGTGTCTGCGTGGAAATTGGTGCGCAAAAGTCAGCTACCAGTATTTTTCCATCCGAATCAGAGAAGAATGCACGCTTCCAGGGACGGCATTTCAATGAAGAGATATATGACAAAACACCTTGAGGATTGATTCAAACAACGTTTTCCATGTTTCAGTCGATATTATGGAGTTAATTCGGAAAAAGTTCGACGTTTAGGTGACTGAATTTTCGGTTAGTTTCGGTAGCCAAATGCATAGTAACAAAACGGAACGTTGTGTCCTACACAAGCATCTTTCAGGAAAAACTGGACATCTGCTATGTAACTGAGAGTCTCCTCATTGAAACATCTGAAGTTCTTCAAAGGTAAATTATTTTATTTGATCCCTTTGCTGGTTTTTTTGAATATGTTGCGTGCTAAATGCTAACGCTAAATGCTAAGCTAGCTATCACCACTCTTACACAAATTATCGATTTTCTCTGGTTCTAAAGCATATTTTGAAAATCTGAGACGACAAGATTGTTAAGAAAAGGATAAGCTTGAGGGCGGGCATATTTATTTCATTTCATTTGCAATTTTTAGAAATCGCTAATGTTGCGTTATGGTAATGAGCTTGAGGCTGTAGTCACGATCCCGCATGCGGGATGGGGCGGACTAGGTAGGCCAGTTGAGAACAAGTGCTCATTTACAACTGTGAGGATAAAGCAAAGCAGTGCGACAAAAACAACAGAGTTACACGTGGGATAAACAAATGTACAGTCAATAACACAATAGAAAGATCTAAATACAGTGTGTGCAAATGTAGTAAGATTAGGGAGGTAAGGCAACAAATAGGCCACAGTGGCAAAATACTGACAATTTAGCATTAACACTGGAGTGATAGATGATGATGTGTATAACATTTTCTTTTACTAGGCAAGTCAGTTAAGAACAAATTCTTAACAGGTTAACTGCCTGTTCAGGGGCAGAACGACAGATTTGTAACCTTGTCAGCTCGGGGATTTGAACTTGCAACCTTTTGGTTACTAGTCCAACGCTCTAACCACTAGGCTACCCTGCCACCCCAACTGAACAAGATCCACATAAACTGAACAAGATCCACAGACATGCTACTAACACCAATTGAATAATGTGTCCCTGAACAAAGGTGGGTCAAAATCAAAAGGAACCATCAGTATCTGGTGTGGCCACCAGCTGCATTAAGCACTGCAGTGCATCTCCTCCTCATGGAGTGCACCAGATTTGCCAGTTCTTTCTGTGAGATGTCACCCTCTCTTCCACCAAGGCACCTGCAAGTTCCTGGAAATGTCTGGGCGGAATGGCTCTAGCCCTCACCCTCCGATCCAACAGGTCCCAGATGTGCTCAATGGGATTGAGATCCGGGCTCTTTGCTGGCCATGGCAGAAAACTGACATTCCTGTCTTGCAGGAAATCACCCACAGAATGAGCAGAATGGCTGGTGGCATTGTCATGCTGGAGGGTCATGTCAGGATGAGCCTGCAGGAAGGGTACCACATGAGGGAGGAGGATGTCTTCCCTGTAACGCACAGTGTTGAGATTGCCTGCAATGACAACAAGCTCAGTCCGATGAGGCTGTGACACACCGCCCCAGACCCTGGGCATCTTTCTTTTGGTGTTTTTCAGAGTCAGTAGAAAGGCCTCTTTAGTGTCCTAGGTTTTCATGACTGTGACCTTAATTGCCTACCGTCTGTAAGCTGTTAGTATCTTAACCACCGTTCCACAGGTGCATGCTCATTACTTATTGAACAAACATGGAAACAGTGTTTAAACCCTGTGAAGTTATTTGGATTTTTATTAATTATCTTTGAAAAATAGGGTCCTGAAAAAGGACGTTTCTTTTTTTGCTGAGTTTATATAGGTCACAACATATCATTTTAAATACATTATATACTGTATACATTGAGTGTACCGAACAATTCGTCAGGGCATGGACTCTACAAGGTGTCGAAAGTGTTCCACGGGGGTTGCTGGCCCATGTCGACTCGAATGCTTCAAGTTGTCTGAATGTCCTTTGGGTGATGGACCATTCTTGATACACACGGGAAACTGTTGAGCGTGAAAAACCCAACAGCATTGCAGTTCTTGTCACATAGGTGAACAGGTGATATTTGAGTGGCATCCCACTGTTTGTGATATCTGGAGACATGGGAGCAGAAGGATGACTTTACATTAAAAGTCTTTGAGCATCCTTCAAAGGGCCAGGTTATGTTCAGACCTTCTTGTATGTGGGAACTCAAGTGAGATTACAAGCCCTTTCAAATGTACAAATTCTCTGCTGCAGAAATCCCATGAACTTTTCAACTGTACACACATTTCAGATTAAAGTTTGCTGTGCCCTTCTGTCAGGGTAAACTCTAGACATGTGAACAGTGTAGGAATTGAATAAAGAAGCCCTTCCAAAATTTGAATAACCACATGGAAAACTAAACTTCCATATGCACAAAAATCTTACTTCTCTCAAATGTTCTGCTCAATTTTGCATTTCTCCTTTGATAATAATAATAATAATAATAATAATAATAATAATAATAATATAATAATAATAATAATAATATAATATATGCCATTTAGCAGACGCTTTTATCCAAAGCGACTTACAGTCATGTGTGCATACATTCTACGTATGGGTGGTCCCGGGAATCGAACCCACTACCCTGGCGTTACAAGCGCCATGCTCTACCAACTGAGCTATAGGTATGTCAAGAAGTTGATTAAACAGCATGATCATTACACAGGTGCCCCTTGTGCTGGGGACAATAAAAGGCCACTCTAAAATGTGCACTTTGTCACAATGTCACAGATGTCTCAAGTTTTGAGGGAGCGTGCAATTGGCATGCTGACTGCAGGAATGTCCACCAGAGTGGTTTCCATATAATTTAATGTTTATTTCTCTACCATAAACTGCCTCCAATGTCATTTTAGAGATGACCGCAGACCATGTGTATGGTGTTGTATGGGCTAGCAGGTTGCTGATGTCAACATTGTGAACAGAGAGCCCCATGGTGGCAGTGGGGTTATGGTATGGGCAGGTATAAACTACGGGCAAAGAACAGAATTGCATTTTATCGATGGCAATTTGAATGCACAGAAATACCGTGATGAGATCCTGAGGCCCATATATTTTTTTAAGGTATCTGTGACAAACAGATGCATATCTGTATCCCCAGTCATGTGAAATCCATAGATTAAGGCCTAATTCATTCATTTAAATTCACTGATTTCCTCAAATGAACTGTAACTCAGTAAAAATCTAAAAATTTTGTTCAGTATCCTAATTTAGCTGGCAGGACAGCATCCACGTTAGATAGCTAGCAAATGCAAAATGTCCTCATATGGGAATTTATTAATTCACTCATTACTACGCAGTGCTTTGAGATGCATTATAGCCAGGGCTGGGTTTCCCAAAAGCATAACGTTAATCTTTCGTCTATTTAGTTTGAATTGAATTAAGATGATCTTATGTTTTTGAGAAACCTAGACCAGAACGTTAAAACTAAATTTGCTAAAATAGCTAGCCCAACGTTAATTCAGTGCCAAGTGACAGCGTTTACCGTCCGACCCTCGCTGTAGCCAGCTAGCTAACGTTACCCAATGATCAAATATTATTGTAATGCTAGTAGTTAACTTAGCTAACACACCAGCAGTAACAAATGTATGATATCCAGCAGATCTATCGTATAGTTAACTTATACAGCTAAGTCATTAAAATTGTTCATGATGGAGGTGCTCATCTTTGATAATTTCAAGAACATGTCAAAACTGAATTAACTAAAGTTAGCTAGCCTAGCTAGTTAGCTAGCTAATGTTAGCTAGCCATCCAGGCAATAACACAATTATATTACAGAGATAGGTTGTATACCACAACATTACTTTCCAGCAGCTATCGTTAAAAAAAGTTTCGCTAGATGTTTAACTACATTTGAATTTCAATGCACAACTTTGTATTGTACTAACATTAGCTAGCTACAGCACATCATCAGGCAGCTAATCTGCCATCAACGATGGAGATATGTTACGCTAAAATATAATTAACGATATGTCCAGTAGCTGTCATAAAATATATACCCTAAATTGTTTACCACAGAGCTCAAATCAATTAAAATTGTATTTGTCACATACACATGGTTAGCAGATGTTAATGCGAGTGTAGCGAAATGCTTGTGCTTCTAGTTCCGACAATGCAATAATAACCAAGGAGTAATCTAACCTAACAATTCCACAACTACTACGTGTAAAGGGATAAAGAATATGTACATAAAGATATACGAATGAGTGATGGTACAGAAGGCAAGATGTAGTAGATGGCATCGAGTACAGTATATACATATGAGATGAGTAATGTTGGGTATGTAAACATAAAAGTGGCATAGTTTAAAGTGGCTAGTGGTACATGTATTACATAAAGATGGCAAGATGCAGTAGATGATATAGAGTACAGTATATACATATGAGATGAGTAATGTAGGGTATGTAAACATTATATTAAGTGGCATTGTTTAAAGTGGCTAGTGATACATTTTTTACATAAATTTCCATTATTAAAGTGAGCTGGAGTTGAGTCAGTATGTTGGCAGTAGCCACTCAATGTTAGTGGTGGCTGTTTAACAGTCTGAAGGCCTTGGGATAGAAGCTGTTTTCAGTCTCTCGGTCCCTGCTTTGATGCACCTGTACTGACCTCTCCATCTGTATGATAGCGGGGTGAACAGGCAGTGGCTCGGGTGGTTGTTGTCCTTGATGGTCTTTATGGCCTTCCTGTGACATCGGGTGGTGTAGGTGTCCTGGAGGGCAGGTAGTTTGCCCCCGGTGATGCGTTGTGCAGACCTCACTACCCTCTGGAGAGCCTTACGGTTGTGGGCGGAGCAGTTGCCGTACCAGGCGGTGATACAGCCCGACAGGATGCTGTCGATTGTGCATCTGTAGAAGTTTGTGAGTGCTTTTGATGACAAGCCAAAGGAACTTAAAACTTACTACCCTCTCCACTACTGTCCCGTCAATGTGGTGTTCCCTCTGCTGTTTCCTGAAGTCTACGATGATATGATCCTTTGTTTTGTTGACGTTGAGTGTGAGGTTATTTTCACCACACTCCGAGGGCCCTCACCTCCTCCCTGTAGGCCGCCTCGTCGTTGTTGGTAATCAAGCCTACCACTGTAGTATCGTCCGCAAATTTGATGATTGAGTTGGAGGCGTGCATGGCCACGCAGTTGTGGGTGAACAGGGAGTACAGGAGAGGGCTCAGAACGCACCCTTGTGGGGCCCCAGTGTTGAGGATCAGTGGGGTGGAGAGTTTGTTACCTACCCTCACCACCTGGGGGCGGCCCGTCAGGAAGTCCAGTACCCAGTTGCACAGGGCGGGGTCAAGACCCAAGGTCTCGAGCTTGATGACGAGTTTGGAGGGTACTATGGTGTTAAATGCTGAGCTGTAGTCGATGAACAGCATTCTCACATAGGTATTCCTCTTGTCCAGATGGGTTAGGGCAGTGTGCAGTGTGGTTGCGATTGCATCGTCTGTGGAGCTATTGGGGCGGTAAGCAAATTTGAGTGGGTCTAGGGTGTCAGGTAGGGTGGAGGTGATATGGTCCTTGACTAGTCTCTCAAAGCACTTCCTGATGACGGAAGTCATACCTTAAGCTTTCTTGGGAACAGGAATAATGGTGGCCCTCTTGAAACATGTGGGAACAGCAGACTGGGATAAGGATTGATTGAATATGTCCGTAAACACACCAGCCAGCTGGTTTGCGCATGCTCTGAGGATGCGGCTGGGGATGCCGTCTGGGCCTGCAGCCTTGCGAGGGTTAACACGTTTAAATGTTTTACTCACATCGGCCGCAGTGAAGGAGAGTCCTCAGGTTTTGGTAGCGGGCCGTGTCAGTGGCACTGTATTGTCCTCAAAGCAAGCAAAGAAGTTATTTAGTTTGTCTGGGAGACATCCTGGTCTGCGACGGGGCTGGTTTTCTTTTTGTAATCCGTGATTGACTGTAGACCCTGCCACATACCTCTTGTGTCTGAGCCGTTGAATTGCAACTCTACTTTGTCTCTATACTGACGTTTAGCTTGTTTGATTGCCTTGGGGAGGGAATAGCTACACTGTTTGTATTCGGCCATGTTTCCGGTCACCTTGCCCTGGTTAAAAGCAGTGGTTCGCGCTTTCAGTTTCGCGCGAATGCTGCCATCAATCCACGGTTTCTGGTTTGGGAATGTTTTAATAGACGCTGTGGGTACGACATCGCCGATGCACTTCCTAATGAACTCGCTCACCGAATCAGCTTATTCCTCAATGTTGTTGTTGGACGCAATGCGGAACATATCCCAATCCACGTGATCGAAGCAGTCTTGATGAGTGGAATCAGCGAACCAGCGTTGAACAGACCTGAGCTTCTTGGTAAAGTTTCTGTCTGTAGGCTGGAAGCAACAAAATGGATTCGTGGTTAGCTTTTCCGAAAGGAGGTCAGGGGAGGGCCTTATATGCGTCGCGGAAGTTAGAATAACAATGATCCAGGGTTTTACCAGCCCTGGTTGCACAATCGATATGCTGATAGAATTTAGGGAGTCTTATTTTCAGATTAGCCTTGTTAAAATCCCCAGCTACAATGAATGCAGCCTCAGGATATGTGGTTTCCAGTTTACATAGAGTCAAATAAAGTTTGTTCAGGGCCATCGATGTGTCTGCTTGTGGGGGAATATATACGGCTGTGATTATAATCTAAGAGAATTCTCTTGGTAGATAATGCGGTCGACATTTGATTGTGAGGAATTCTAAGTCAGGTGAACAGAAGGACTTGAGTTCCTGTATGTTGTTATAATCACACCACGTCTCGTTAATCATAAGGCATACCCCCCCGCCCCTCTTCTTACCAGAAAGATGCTTGTTTCTATCGGCGCGATGCGTGAAGAAACCAGCTGGCTGCAGCGACTCCGATAGCGTCTCTCGAGTGATCAATGTTCCCGTGAAGCAAAGAACGTTACAGTCTCTAATGTCTCTCTGGAATGCTACCCTTGCTCGGATTTGATCAACCTTGTTGTCAAGAGACTGGACATTGGCGAGTAGTATGCTAGGGAGGGGTGCGCGATGTGCCCACCTCCGGAGCCTGACCAGAAGACCACTTCGTTTTCCCGTTTTACGGCGACGTTGTTTAGGTTTGCCGGCTGGGATCCGATCCATTGTCCTGGGTGGAAGGCAAAACACAGAATCCGCTTCGGGAAAGTCATATTCCTGGTCGTAATGATGGTGAGTTAACGTTGCTCTTATATTCAGTAGTTCCTCCTAACTGTATGTAATGAAACTTAAGATTACCTGGGGTACCAATGTAAGAAATAACACGTAAAAAAACAAAATACTGCATAGTTTCCTAGGAATGCGAAGCGAGGCAGCCATCTCTGTCGGCGCCGGAAGTCATTCCGGACCTGTTCAATTTTCAAGGCAAAACTTTTCCCGAAAACAAAGGTTGGCACATGGCAGATGTCTCTGTAGTGATGCTGCCTCATACCCAACAGGCAAAACGTGTTTGGTTAAATCCGTAAATGACCTGTAAGCGGTTATACAGAACATTTCTGTTGGGAAAATGCAGAAGATTGTCCATTAAAATGACAGATATTCTTTATAGTGTATGTTTGTGTGTTTCCCCCACAGACCGGACCCACTGGCCTGTTCCAGGCAAAAACTGGTTCACATTGGAGGCCACAGCTTATGCCCTGTTAGCCCTGGTGAAGGCCGGTGCCTATGAGGAGGCTGGTTCCATCGTAAGATGGCTCAACAGGCTGGGGTTTAAAGGTGGAAAGGATTCATACACTCAGGTAACAAGTAACATCAAACATCCAACCAGGGCAAACAAGCTGCCTATCTAACCTTGGCTAAGTAGGGCTACTGTCAATATCATGTAATTTGAAACAGGCTGCATCAAGGTCATACAACTTTATAACACAATATTGGTCATATGATGTGTGTTGGAGAAAGCTGCATTTAGGATACAGAAAATACAACACTCAAAACTCAAGAGCCACATATGACACTTTGTACACTTTCTTACCTCCTGCTTCTGTTTCTTCCAAAATAGGCCACTATCATGGTGTTCCAGGCTGTGGCAGAATACAAGATGAAAGCAGGAAAAGTAAAAGACATTGATCTGAGTGTGGACATTGATATCGCAGGGAGATCTCAAGTCATCAAGTGGTCATTTAACAAACGTAACGCCTTACTCACACGCACCGACAAGGTAAGGACGTATGCACACAGAAGCCCCTTTGTAACGCGTTAGAAGTGGATGGACCTATTGTCAATGAGCGCAGAACAACACAACCTGAATCACCCCTCTGGGTCAAAATGTTGCAGGTGTGAAAATGGTTCCCAGAGGAAAGGAGCAAGGCAACCTGCATCACAGAGGGGGAAGGAGAAATGTGTGTTTAGAGGAAGCAAAATTAGAGAATAGTTGATCACAGCCATATGGAATAAGGACTACAACAGTGGATGTATGCTACGTTGTCTGTTAGGCAGGTCTTAAATTCAAGTTTTCATTCTGTATAGGTCATGCTGCATGAGAACTTCACAGTAACAGCCAAAGGAACTGGTCAGGGGGGATTATTGGTAAGAAGCATGCCACTTTTTCTTACAAGGCCTTAATTCCAGGAGAGACACTGGCATTTAGTCTGCCGACAAATGGGCAATGATGCATCATTTTATGGGGGCGGGGGCTATCCCTCTGCCCATCCTTCCTTACCCCAAATCTAGCCTCGGGTACCCAGGCTTTGCTCAAGTCGACAGTTCCCTGTTTTCTTTCCACACAATAGTGCACACACAATGCACTGGATTTAAATGAGTCGAATTAGTGTGAAAACAATATTTGATAACATTCAAATGAAATGAGTACCTAAGGCTAACCACGTAACACCAACCCTCTCCTTGCCTATCCGTGTCAAGGTTACAACCGTATACTATGCCATGCCCAAGGAGAAGAACCAAGACTGCAAAATATTTTCGCTTAATGTGGAACTAATAAAACAGGATACAGGTAGGCTACTTGTCATGGATATTGTATTTGAACTTGTTTCCACTCCACAGTGATAATTCAGGTTTGTTTTGTCTTGTTTTATTTCATTGAAATGCGTAAGAGCTAATAGTGGCAGATTTACGTTCTGTGGTTGTTGCAAGACTGAAGTTGCCCCAATGTGTATGATGTCATATTGCTAAATCTACCTTCAAAATGACATTTCTTGTTTTTGAAGTTTCACTCAAAGAAGCTACAGAGACATATAAGCTCTACATTGACGTGTTGTAAGTAAAAGAAAAACCTGATTACTCGGGGTATACTGTAATCACCTTCATACCTTGCCATAGGCCAATATTGTTATATCTGATTCTTATCTAGTGAGGAATAGGAAATACTTGCAAAAATGAAATCAATTCAAATCAAGTCTTGCTTATGGACACTCCCATTCTCTCCTAAGGTTTAACTCTGACAGAAATGCCACCATGACAATTTTAGACATCAGCTTGCTGACTGGCTTTGTAGTTGACTTTGAGGATCTGAAACAGGTGAGTGATCAATGTTGATATAGCAGATGGCTTACGGTGCATCGTCACTGCCTTTCTGAGACCTAGAAGTACTGTTGCCCTGGCCTGGATCCAGAAAACGCATTGGCATGTACTGGGTCAGTAGTATTGACTAGAGGTCAACCGATTATGATTTTTCAACGCCGATACTGATATCGATTATTGGAGGACCAAAAAAAGCCAATACCGATTAATCGGACGATTTTTATTCATATATTTGTAATAATGATAATTACAACAATACTGAATGAACACTTTTATTTTAATATAATAAATAAGATCAATTTAGTCTCAAATAAATAATGAAACATGTTAAATATGATTTAAATACTGCATAAACACAGTTGGAGAAGAAATTAAAAGTGCAATATGTGTCATGTAAGAAAGCTAACGTTTAAGTTCCTTGCTCAGAACATGAGAACATGTGAAAGCTGGTGGTTCTTTTTAACATGAGTCTTCAATATTCCCAGTTAAGAAGTTTTAGATTGTAGTTATTATAGGAATTAAAGGACTATTTCTCTCTATACCATTTGTATTTCATATACCTTTGACTGTTGGATGTTCTTATAGGCATTATAGTATCGCCAGCCTAATCTCAGGATTTGATAGGCTTGAAGTCATAAACAGCGCTGTGCTTCAAGCATTGCGAAGAGCTGCTGGCAAACACAGGAAAGTGCTGTTTGAATGAATGCTTACGAGCCTGCTGCTGCCTACCACCGCTCAGTCAGACTGCTCTATCAAATATCAAATCATAGACTTAATTACAATAAACACACAGAAATACGAGCCTTAGGTCATTAATATGGTCAAATCCGGAAACGATCATTTCGAAAACAAACGTTTATTCTTTCAGTGAAATATGGAACCGTTCGGTATTTTATAGAATGGGTGGCAACCCTAAGTCTAAATATTGCTGTTACATTGCACAACCTTCAATGTTATGTCATAATTATGTCAAATTCAGGCAAATTAATTACAGTCTTTGTTAGGAAGAAATGGTTGCATATACTGTTGCACATACCCTGACTCTGCTTGCACTGAACGCAAGAGAAGGGACACAATTTCCCTAGTTAATATTGCCTGCTAACATGAATTTATTTGAACTAAATATGCAGGTTTAAAAATATATACTTGTGTATTGATTTTAAGAAAGGCATTGATGTTTATGGTGAGGTACATTGGTGCAACAATTGTGCTTTTTTCACGAATGCACTTTTGTTAAATCATCATCTGTTTGGCGAAGTAGGCTGTGATTCGATGATAAATTAACAGGCACCGCATTGATTATATTCAACACAGGACAAGCTAGTTAAACTCGTAATATCATCAACCATGTGTAGTTAACTGGTGATTATGTTAAAACTGATGGTTTTTTATAAGATAAGTTTAATGCTTGCTAGCAACTTACCTTGGCTCCTTGCTGCACTCACGTAACAGGTTGTCAGCCTGCCACACAGTCTCCTCATGGATTGCAATGTAATCGGCCATAATCGGCATCCAAAAATGCTGATTACAGATTGTTATGAAAACTTTAAATCGGCCCTAATTAATCGGCTGTGCCGATTTAAATCGGGCAACCTCTAGTGTTGACCTCTAGTGTTGACTTCTTGCTGATCTCCTAGAATGCCTGGAGTCAAGGCTGTTTCTCCAGAACGCCTGGAATCATTGGATGTCAGAGAGGGATCACAGTGTTCCCTTTGGCTGGGCAATTTCGGTTATACATACCTAGCAAAACAGCTTGCAGATGTGCGGTCTTAATTTGATCCCTGTGCTATCGCAGTGAAATGCAAATTGTGCTGTATTTGAGGTTTAAAAAGGCTTCTAAAGTTTCCACAAATTAGACTTGATTTGCCCTAACGAAAAATGTATCAACCCCTACAAAAATGTCCAGTAGTTATAATCCACATGCTAATACAAATGTCTTGTTGCTACAGGATTATCTTCCTGCTGTGAGAAACATGGTCAAATTAAGATAGCAGATCTGTATGTACTCTTACCCTTAATAGTCTTTCATTAGCCTAATTGTCATATTTCCCTGTAAAATCAATTGGGTCCATACTTGCGAACATAAAAAACAAGTTTTTGTTAATGATTAATCAACAGCCGAATAAAATTGTTGACGTAGTGGCACGTGATCAAAGGCTACACGTTAGCTGTTCGCATTACATAACCTGTCAAATTCCATATTAGCGAATTAAAATCATTGACGTAGTTGGACGCGAGAGAACACTTTTCCTTAACAGCAGTCAAACACCACCGTTTGCCAATCAGTTACTTTTTAGTGTACCAATTTTTAACTGGACGAGTCGCTAAAATGGTTTATGTTGTTTCACGTGATAGAACGCTACATTGTAGTTGGTCCCATCAGATAACCTGGCACATGTTAGCCCTATGCTAACCTCACCAGTGTGAGCTCTGGTGTAGTTATGGCAATACTCTTAATCCCTCAACCTGGATGAACACTTCTTAGCACAGCAATGCCAAACACAGTTTTTCTTCATTTCAGATTTTTTTGTGTGGATAATACAATAAACATTAATGGTTCAAAGTTCACTCTTGTGTTTTTGCTTGCAGTTGTCAACCGGGAGGGAAAAGTACATTCAGAAGTTTGAAATGGACCAAAAGTTGTCTGAGAGGGGCTCCCTCATCATCTATCTTGACCAGGTATCTGTTTGTGACTGCATGCCACACTGGTATTGAAATGACTTTCTTCTGCTCAGTGACAGTGACATGTTTACAATGACGTAACTTAATTGTATTATTCAACTTTCACTATATCTCCGGTATCAATTAAGGTATCTTTTAAACTACCAGACAAAGTGGCGTTCAGAATACACAAGGTACAAGATGTAGGTCTGCTTCAACCTGTCGGGGTCACCGTTTATGAATACTATGCTCAAGGTATGCTTTATTTGAGAGGTGAGATGAACCAGACCTGGTTTAAATAGAATGTACCTTTCTATAAAATACTTAACCTGTGCTTGATTTAGCTTGTCTGGTGGAATGGAGCCAATGGAATATTCCCAAAAGTATAAACCCTGCCCATCTGGTATTCCAGGGAGGCTCAATCAAACACTCAAAGTATTTGAAAGAAAATGAAAAACGAGTTGAACTGATATAAGCACAAATACTCACATGTACCTCATAGACTACAATGCATTCACTAGAAATGCCAACACACAGAAGAAATTGTTTTGAATAGGGACTTTTGTCATTTTAGAGAACCGCTGTGTGAAGTTCTACCACCCATTGAAGAAGGATGGAACCCTGAACCGGCTTTGTCAAGATGATGTGTGCCGTTGTGCTGAAGGTACCATGCCTCGGTGACCAAATTGCTGCCAAAAAAGTAGTTGCAGTTCTAGGATCAGCTTACTCTACTCTGATTCTTTTACCATTGTCAACAATCCCTCCATCATCCATTCAATGTTCAGGAAAAACCTAAATGTTGTGTTCCATTTTCACATCGAATGATCATTTTGCCTGTACAATGATATGTTAATGTTGCCTGGGAACCAGTCTGTTTCTGTCATCTTTCAACTCCTTGCGACTCCTTGTCATGCCAAACAATGACACGGAGTAACAATGCCATGTTTGGCAATGACACAGAGTACAAGGAGTGGAATGTTCGCACGAAACATGTTCTGAATTTTAGCCTAATGTTAATATTCTGAATGCCAAAGTAATACTGTCCTCACTACATAGATTGTCTGGTTACTTTGAAATGTTCATACACATGACCTTTCTTTCATAGAGAGCTGTAGCTACCAGAAGAAACTTGGAGACGTGAGTGAAATAAAATTGTTGGACAAAGCCTGCGAAGCTCGTATGGATTATGGTAAGTCTGTTGAGGCAGACAATTGTGTTCAGTAGTATGACACAAAGTGCTTTGCAATGGGACCATTTGTGTTTTATCCCTACTGGACACAACACAGGTTTTTATTAAATTGAACAAAATGATATGTTAATTTATTCATATGACTGTCTTTTTTTCACAGTTTTCAAAGCCTCCGTGGTCAATGCAACACTGGAGTCCTACACCGACACATACCTCATGGAAATAAAAATGATTATTAAAGAAGGTAGGATAAGTCCTTAATGTTTAGTCCGGAGTTCCCAAACGAGAATCATTCACTGCTGGATTATAATGGAGTAGGACTATGTGTATAATCAGTGGCAGTTGATTTTTTTTTTTAACATTTTCAAATGCTCCTCTCACTTCAACACAAATGTGTCATTCCACAAATAGAATGCCTATCATTGGGTAGTGTAATTTGTCAAAAATATATATTTTGAATTTTTCACCTAATTGTCACATTCTGATCAAATTCATTAAAAACATGTTTCCCAATCTCAAGAGGTTTATTTAAAAGAAGTTACTATAGTGACAGGGTTGATCATAACAGTGTTGACGATTTCTTCTTGAATCAACCATAACTTCCCTTCTGACAGGGGAAATGGAAGCTTGTAGTGTGCAACAGAGAGGGGCAATTGAATGCAAGCTTAATACAAATATTTCACTTGTTAAAATATTTCTAGCCTTCCTATCGATGAGTAACAGGGTTGACATATGTTTAATGTGCTCAGTTTTCCACAAGCTCACCTGCTTGTACACTTTGATTTGACTATTAAATGTTCAATGTTTCTTTAGCAAAAACTGAGGGACAACTGTTAATGAATCACTAATCACATGAAATAAGTAAACGTCTTCAGAAATGACTTTACCAAAGCAACAAAGTAAATAAGGCTTCACAATGATGGTGAAAACTTGTGAAAATCTTGGGGTTATGTGGGTTAAAATTTTCCAGAGAAGTTGGACAAACATGTGGGACATGCCAAAATGGGGATTTTCAGAGAAAACAAATCACTTACTTGAATAAAAACAGACAGCTATTGGAATCTTTTAACATGGTTTAGTTAGAGCATATATGTTTGTGGTCCAACTGGTAAAGCAACTGTTTTATCAACATTTACACACATAATGTCTGAAGTATATAAAAGGCAATCTATTTGTGAAGTGACCCAAAAATTCCCTAGAAACCCAATATGGTTTTGCACACAAATGCAAATGTTTTTTGTTTTGCAAGCCACTCTTTTTTTCCAGAAAGTTTCATACCAAAGTTCTTTACAAATGAGATCAACGTTAATGTTTCATTTCTCTTTAGGAACTGACCGTGTGTTAGAAGGGGGAAAACGCTTGTTCCTGGCCCACCCCTCCTGTAGAGAGGCACTAGATCTGAAAGAAGGCCAGAGCTACCTGCTCATTGGAGACACTGCAGATCTAATCCAGAGTGGTCACGGGTAAGAAATGTCTCATCATTGCATTACGCTCGTTTCAAAGGGGTTTTGAAGAGAAATCTTGCCCACAACTCACATTTTTTCAAAAAGCAACATTCATGAACATATGTTTTTTAATCGAAAACCAGACATTTTAGGCTCAGTTATAGTGATATGCATCTATTCTGGTCTTCAGTTTGACCGTTCGTTGCAAAAGTGATATGTTTTGGTATTTTAGTAGTAAATCTAGCTATTTTCGCCCCTAGCGGTACCAATGAAAACATAATTTAAAGGCACCTTGAGAAGGTGCCTCTACGTCATTTCAAGGGAGGGGTTCTGTATGAAATACACTCCCTTCTAGATGTGCTGGGTGGTTCCACCTGAAGTCTTACTATAAAAGCAGGTGAAAGCCTGCCTTATTTGGAAATGATCTTGGTAAGTGGAGTGTGCCAATATATTTAGCATGATGCTACGTTGACTAGACTACTGACGTTACACAAAATTCAAAAGTAAGTAAGGTGCATTTCCCCATATGGACATAAATTCTGTTTTTGCTTACCGTTTCATACACATCTATGCATTTGACAAAAAACATGTAAACTATGAGGATTATACATTCATAGTTGTAGCTACATCCTAAGAAGAAATAGATGACAATGGTGGTCATGTGAACTTGTTGTATTTTTTCCCAACCACTGACTGATTGGTGGTGTGGTCTGCTAAAACAGATGGCTCATACTGTTGTTGAATGGTTGTGTGAGTTCTGGTCAATATGTATAAACCCTGGATGACCAACAGGGGGCGCTGTATTGAAACCACATTGTGGATTCAGATTCCTGATTAACCTTTCAAGTGTAGATCAGATTACAGTTTTTTTCCAACTGCTTTACACAAGTTTTCAAAACGGTCTCCTTTTTTTCAAAACTCTACACACAATTCCCAAAACTGCACACACAAAATGCAAAATGCCTCACATCTCCTTCAAAATGTAACACTGCATTCAAAATGCCATAAACACATGTCAGAATGAAGCATTTGCATCAAATGGCAAACACTGCTTTCATAATAGTATATTTTTGGATATACCATGTAAACACTGTTGTTTTAAATCCAAAGCTCTTTGGTCTTTCATAGGCTTATTTCAATACAATGTTCTACAGTGAAAGTAATCTGCTGAGAGGGGTAACAAGTACACTGTAAACACCAATGCAATGTAGAAACAGAAAATATTTATTAGGCCAAACATAACTGTTGTATACAGTAGCATACAACAAAACCATAAACATATGTAAAACAAAAGTATATTCTTTAGAATACAGCAAAGAACACAATTTGTGTGTGTGGGGTCCCGGGGGGGGTCAGTCCAGGAATTGGGGGACATCACCAGTGCTAAGCTACGCTTCAGCTCTTCTCCGGCCTGAGTCTGGTCACAATACTTCGTCCACATCACAGGATACGTTTTCTCTTGCCAAACATCGAGGGAAGTATCTCCTAGCATGGCTTATCCAACCTTGGACAGAGGCAACCTCTGTGTCCCCACATAGACCATATTTATAATTGCCGTCTCTTGCACATCTGTAAACAAGCGTCCTTGTCCTCCATGATGTCTTTGCCTTTCCACTCTGTAAAGAATTCAAACACAGTATGTGTTCAGCATAGGAACTGTAAACAATGTACAAAATGTAGTACAGCATGATAACCAACCTCATTCATTCAATGCAGTGCAGTAAATGGATGGCTTAGAGTTACAAATGTTTATGCAGTCGTACGTATTTTACAGTACATTGCTGTCATGCTAAAATAGTCATTAGATAGTTGCATACCTGTTCTCATTTCTGAAGGTTCGAATTATGGACGCCACTGTAAATCGACTCAAGTTGGGCTGGACTCTCAGTCCAGCCTCTCTCATGGTCGATCACATGATCAACAAGTTTTGCCCTAATCTCATCAGAGATGGCTCTCCTTCCTTCTCTTCTTTGCCTTTGCCTTTGCCCTCGTCCTCGTCCTCTCCCTCTCCCTCTCCCTCCTACTCCTCTTGCTCTCTGTCCATTGTTGGCATCCATTGTTCAAAACAGGTCATCTGACCTTT
Organism: Oncorhynchus keta; assembly: GCF_023373465.1. Taxonomy (NCBI): domain Eukaryota; kingdom Metazoa; phylum Chordata; class Actinopteri; order Salmoniformes; family Salmonidae; genus Oncorhynchus; species Oncorhynchus keta. The sequence goes on along the minus strand of NC_068452.1, from coordinate 9,604,400 downwards.
GACCTATTTATAGGCCTATACTACAGTAAAGCAGTGATTGGTTAGTGATCAGTTAAGCTATTAGTGTTTGCACATGTGAGGAGTGTGTGTGACCTGGTGAATAAGTGTAGCATTTTGATTGGTTGTGTTTGGAAAAGGAAAGCAAGTGACTTCCTGTTTGATTTTTGTGTTTTAGGTAGATAATTGTGTGTAGTGTTTTGAAAAAAGTGTTTTATGCAATTGACAACTGAGTCAAAGGCTGAGAAATAACTTATGGTTTTGGATATTTGGTGTGTAGTTTTGCACTTTGAGTGAGAGGTTTCAAAAATCGTGTGACATGAAAAGATGTTGTGTGAAAGCAGTTGGAAAAAACTGTAAACAAACAATGGAATGCAGTATCAGCTTTAAAGGAGTAGTTCAGTATTTACAACTTGGTGTTAGATGGTTCTTCAACCGTAAAGCAGTCTATGGGCCAGGAAAAACTGTAATCAATGGTTGTTTTTTCATTAAACAGCCATTACAAACTAACTTTAGCCACCGCTAGCTAACAATCAATGGAAGTGATGAGGGGGGATGTGAATGGCCAAATCACCTTTAAGTAACATCAAGCCAAATATGGAGTTATTCATTGATTCCGGTGATTTGGAGAAAACATTTTTTTACATTCTCACATGCCCCCATCACTTTCAATGATTTTTATGCTAGCAGTGGCTCAAGTTTGTAGTGGCTGTTTCAAGAAAACTTAACCATGGATTACAGTTTCTCCTGGCCCATAGACTACTTTCATCCTTGAAGTAAAAGCTATAAATGAGCTATTTTATTAACTGTAACTATATTTCCATCACACTACTAGACCGCAAACCCTGCTAAGAGCTATGTCTTTGTTTCTAGATTCAACTATATATTGGGTGAGCGGACATGGATCGAATACTGGCCCACAAGTGATGAGTGCAATATGCATGGTCAGGAAAATATCAGGAAAAGATGTTTGGAAATCTATGACTTTGTTCACGAAATGCAAAGCGAAGGATGTGTACACTAGAGTGAACATGTGTTATCCTGTTCTTTTCATTTGACACAGTCATTTTATTCCTTGCACAAGAATGTCTTTGTACCAAATGTAGCCTAAATTAGCACTATTACTTGTCAATTAAAATGCTTTTGTTTGTTGTACTGGAAGATGCTTGCAAAAACATGAATAAAGATGTTTGTCCAATTTTCTTGGTTGCCACCAGTCTGGGTCAGGGGTTAAACTAGGACATCCATGTCCCTACCTGTCTATACTATACCAGAGTGAACATGTGTTAATTTGTTGTTTTCATTTGACACAGTCATTTTTTTCCCCTTGCACAAGAATGTCTTTGTACCAAATGTAGCCTAAATTAGCACTATACTTGTCAATTAAAATGCTTTTGTTTGTTTCAATCCCCTGTCGAGTCAGACCAAATACTTACAAAATGGGGCCGATGCCACTGCTTTGCACTCAGAATTAAGGAGATGAATTTATGGTCCAGCCCTTTGATTGACTAGCATTCTGTCAATAGGTGTACTTGTACATCAAGCTGCCTCACGCTACAGACACAGGAGATGGGTTTCTGCCCTATTGGCTGTTCTGGCTCAGACAAGGCTTACTTACTTAGGCTGTGGCCAGAGATGTTGCATTCGCCACAGTTCATTTTGAGATCTTTTAGAAATGTAATGCATATACAAATGACAATGTGTGAATTCACAAACCACAAACTGTTATTAACGTTACTGTATGCCTTCAAAAAAGACAAATAGCTTCCTGATAACTGACATGTTACTGTACTAACAAGAACAAAAGACAATGTACACCAAACTTGTAAAAAAAATATAAAAAAAGTTTAATAGGACAGCTGTACAGATTGTACATGTCCTATTTTTCCCACAGTCGCCGCACAGCTGCACACACAGTACATGCGTTAACCTTATGTAACACTCCTATGGTGGGCTGTCAACCCTCTTATGGGGAGAATGAGGTCATCAAAAGGCACTGGGCCAACTTCTCTCCAGATAGGCTTGTGGCAGTCAAACACCAACAACCTGGCGTTACGCCCAACAATCTGTACACCTTCACAGTAGTAATCAGCTATAACTGTTCATCAAGCGCACCACTGGAAAGGTGTACTTCAGATAATAGGTCTACAGTTGAAGTCAGAAATGTACATACATTTAGGTTGGAGTCATTAAAACTAGTTTTCAACTACTCCACAAATGTTTTGTTAACAAACTGTAGTCTTGGCAAGTCGGTTAGGACATCTACTTTGTGCAAGACACAAATAATTTTTCCAACAATTGTTTACAGACAGATTATTTCACTTATAATTCACTGTATCACAATTTCAAAGTTTGCATACACTAAGTTGACTGTGCCTTTAAACAGCTTGGAAAATTCCAGAAAATGATGTCATGGCTTTAGAAGCTTCTGACATCATTTGAGTCATTTGGAGGTGTACTTGTGGATGTATTTCAAGGCCTACCTTCCAACTTGACATCATGGGAAAATCATGGGAAAATCAAAAGAAATCAGCCAAGACCTCAGAAAATTGTAGACCTCTACAAGTCTGGTTCATACTTGGGAGCAATTTCCAAAACCCTGAAGGTACCACGTTCTTCTGTACAAACAATAGTACGCAAGTATAAACACCATGGGACCGAGCAGCCGCCATACCGCTCAGGAAGGAGACGCGTTGTCTCCTAGAGATGAACGTACTTTGGTGCGAAAAGTGCAAATCAATCCCAGAACAACAGAAAAGGACCTTTTGAAGATGCTGGAGGAAACAGGTACCAAAGTATCTATATCCACAGTAAAACTAGTGTTATATCGACAAAGGCCGCTCAGCAAGGAAGAAGCCACTGCTCCAAAACCACCATGAAAAAGCCAGACTACGGTTTGCAACTGCACATGGGGACAAAGATTGTACTTTTTGGAGAAATGTCCTCTGGTCTAATGAAACAGAAATATAACTGTTTGGCCATAATGACTATCGTTATGTTTGGAGGAAAAATGGGGAGGCTTGCAAGCCGAAGAACACCATCCCAACTGTGAAGCACGGGGGTGGCAGCATCATGTTGTGGGGGTGTTGTGCTGCAGGGGGAACTGGTGCACAAAATAGATGGCTTCATGAGGAAGGAAAATTATGCGGATATATTAAAGCAACATCTCAAGACATCAGTCTTGACATCAGTTAAAGCATGGTCGCAAATGGGTCTTCCAAATGGACAATGACCCCAAGCATACTTCCAAAGTTGTGGCAAAGTGGCTTAGGGACAACAAGCCAAGGTATTGGAGTGGCCATCACAAAGGCCTGACCTCAATCCCATAGAAAATGTGTGGGGAAAACGGAAAAGGCGTGTGTGAGCAAGGAGGCCTAAAAAACCTGACTCAGTTACACAAGCTATGTCAAGAGGAATGGGCCAAAATTCACCCAACTTATTGTTGGAAGCTTGTGGAAGGCTCCCCGAAACGTTTGACCCAAGTTCAGCAATTTAAAGGCAATGCTACCAAATACTAACTGAGTTTTTGTCAACTTCTGACCCACAGGGAATGTGATGAAAGAAAGAAATTCTGAAATAAATCCTTCTCTCTATTATTCTGACATTTCACATTCCTAAAATAAAGTGGTGATCCTAACTGACCTAAAATAGGGAATTTTTACTCGGATTAAATGTCAGGAATTGTGAGTTTAAATGTATTTGGCTAAAGTGTATGTAAACTTCTGACTTCAACTGTATATTTCAGGTATTTATTTACAATACAAAAAAATACAATGTGACTTTTTATCAAATAAATGGATCAGAAAATAATGCCAAAATAATTTGTGAGGTTTCAAATACACACAGTAACAACGTCAAAGGACTAGATAGGTGGACGCAATAGGATAGCAACTCCACCTAACCAACCAGAGAACTACAGTAGAGATCCCTATCATATCCTTACAAACTACCCAATCCTCTTAGATCTGCCAGAGGGAAATCAACAAGGAACTGAGCAATAGAGGCCTAGTGATCTGAATGGATTTGGGCCACAGAGCAACAGGCAGCCGGATGCAGCTTATCTTTCTTCCTCTAAAGAGGAAGTTGGAATGCACATGTGTCACAACTCCTTTTCTGCAGTTAGCAGGAGAATCTACTGATCTCTCTTCAGTCCTCACAATTTCCTCTCTACACAGCTTCCGTCCACCACGTCTGGGCACCGGCAGGTGAAGCCGCCGCGGCGAGGTAGACAAAGGTGTGAACAGCCTCCGTTGTTCGAGCAGTAGTTATATGCTGTGGAAGACATTTGGATAACATTACCATCATTTACAGGAGTTTCTAGCCATTTGGCACAATTGTACTTTAAATTGTACTTTGATATCAAATGCACACTACATGTGGTCTGAATAAGAATAAGAGCAAACCCCACCAAAAGCAGCAGTAGGGATATTCACCGTGCTATAACAACATACACAGCTACATACTCGTACACTAAAAACTGTTTAATTGATAACGTGACATTTCACACACACAAAAACCATTCACTGTATGCTCTAGGAGTGTTTCAGACACCCAGAGTACTTTGAAAAAAAGACTGTCAGAACAGATTTACACTGTTCTTGGTCCTGCGGTCTTGATTATGCAGTAATGTAAACCAGACTGAGAGCTCTATTATTAAAACCTCTACAGGATCGGTGGGTCCCCATCAGGACGGTTGAGCTAACATAGGCTAATGTGATTATCATGAGGTTGTACGTAACAAGAACATTTCCCAGGACATAGACATATCTGATATTGGCAGAAAGATTAACAAGAATTTAAGCTAACTGCACTGTCCAATTTACAGTAGCTATTACAGTGAAATAATACCATGCTATTGTTTGAGAGTGCACAGTTATGAACTTGAAATGTATTAATAAACCAATTAGGCACCTTTAGGCAGTCTTTATACATCTTTTTTATACAGAAATGCAATGGTTCTTTGGATCAGCCTAAAATGTTGCACATACGCTGTTGCCATCTTGTGGCCAAAATCTAAATTGCGCCTCGGCTGGAATAATACATTATGGCCTTTCCCTTGCATTTCAAAAATGATGGTAAAATACATATATATATGTTTTATCAGATCTAATGTGTTACATTCTCCTACATGAATTGAACATTTCCATAAACTTCAAAGTGTTTCCTTTAAAAATGGTTTCAAGAATACGCATATCCATGCTTCAGGTTCTAAAGCATGAAGCAGCTAGATTAGGGTATGTCATTTTAGGCGAAAATTGAAAAAAAGGGTCCGATCCTTTAAAGAAAGAAAATGAAATAAAAATAGAAATATAACAAATAATTAAGGAGCAACAATAAAATAACAGTAGCGAGGCTATACACAGGGGGTTCCGGTACAATGTGCGGGGGCACTAGTTATTCAAGGTAATTGAGATAATATGTACAGTTGAAGTCGGAAGTTTACATACACTTAGGTTGGAGTCATTAAAACTCGTTTTTCAACCATTCCAAAAATGTCTTGTTAAGAAACTATAGATATGGCAAGTCGGTTAGGACATCTACTTTGTGCATGAGACAAGTCATTTTTCCAACAATTGTTTATAGTGCAAATCATTCCCAGAACAACAGCAAAGGACCTTGTGAAGATGCTGGAGGAAACAGGTACAAAGGAATCTATATCCACAGTAAAATGAGTCCTCTATCAACATAACCTGAAAGGCCGCTCAGCAAGGAAGAAGCTACTGCTCCAAAACCACAATTTTTTTCCAGACTTTTTGGAGAAATGTTCTCTGGTCTAATGAAACAAAAATAGAACTAACTGAGTATATGTAAACTTCTGACCCACTGGGAATGTGATGATAGAAATAAATGGCCATCGTTATGTTTGGAGGAAAAAGGAGGAGGTTTGCAAGCAGAAGAACACCATCCCAACCGTGAAGTACGGGAGTGGCAGCATCATGTTGTGGGGGTGCTTTGCTGCAGGAGGGACTGGTGCACTTCACAAAATAGATGGCTCATGAGGAGGAAAATTATGTGGATATATTGACAACATCTGAAGAAATTAGTCAGGAAGTTAAAGCTTGGTCGCAAATGGGTCTTCCAAATGGACAATCCAATAGAGAATTTGTGGGCAGAACTGACAAAGTGTGTGCGAGCAAGGAGGCCTACAAACCTGACTCAGTTACAGCAGCTCTGTCAGGAGGAAGGGGCACAAATTCACCCAATTTATTGTGGGACGCTTGTGGAAGGCTACCCAAAACGTTTGACCCACATTAAACAATTTAAAGGCAATGCTACCAAATACTAACTGAGTATATGTAAACTTCTGACCCACTAGGAATGTGATGATAGAAATAAAAGTTTAAATAATTTTCTCTACTATTATTCTGACATTTCACATTCTTAAAATAAAGTGGTGATCCTAACTCAACTAAGACAGGGAATTTTTACTCGGATTAAATGTCAGAAATTGTGAAAAACTGAGTTTAAATGTATATGGCTAAGGTGTATGTAAACTTCAAACTTCAACTGTATATTTCAGGTATTTATTTACAAATTATTTTGGCATTATTTTCTGATCCATTTGATAAAAAGTCACAATGTCTTTTTTTTGTAATGTAAATACAGCTTGCAGCTGTGCTTCCCTTCGTAGTCCGTAATAGTTTGTAAACCCTAACCCTAACCCTAACCCAACCATTTGTACCTCTGCAATAGCTTTAATGAATCCAAATTCTAAAAAGACTGTCTTGATGAATGGTTAAAAGCAGTTGGCTGGCGGTTCACCATCCTAAAGCCTTTAATCACACAACATCGGGCATCATTTTTCTTTTTCAACATCGGCCGTCATTTCACGACAATTCTGCATGTTGAATGGCCACCGTTCGTCGACACTCATTAGGCGATCTACAGCACATAGCCAACTATACTATAAGTACTTACTATACCACTCATATTGTACACAAATTAAGGCCAGAAAGTAAGAACAGATCCCCATGGTGGATGGGATCAGACCAGATAAATCCAGAGGGAGCCCAGATGTATGAACATGGCAGACGGTGCACATTCCGCCCGACCCGAGTAATTGCATCCAGACCATGTGAGGATATATATGTAGGAGGGGGGGGTGGGAAAAATCGGGGGGTTGCTGAGTAAAGTGAACCTCTGCATAGCCAGCTGTAACGTTACAATTATGAGACTCTCAGCTGTATCCATGTACAGCTGCGTATTTAAAGCTATGTATCCAACTTGACTAATTCTGCTTCAGTGCTATATAACTAGTCTAGAACCACAACCGTTAGAGTTGGGATCAATTCCATGGAATAGAATTGAACATAAATTCAGATCACGTGCGTGTGTGTTTATCGTATAGACCTACACCAGTGGTCACGAACCAGTCGATCGCCAAACATTTCTGGAGAAAAGCCGACGATAAAGGCATAAAGGGTCCCTTTTTTGTGTGTTGCGCTGTTGGCGGCAGGTGCACTTGATTCAGAAGCCCTTGCGCACCGGGATACAAAGTGTTCCTATTTTGAACCATTTCATTTGTCTGAAAAGGCAAACTGCCTACCTACCCTGTGGACCAGGAGATCTCTGGCGAAATTGAGTGTGCCGACTGCGTTGGCCAATTGGATAGCTCACATCACTGTGCCTACCTACAGCTTCCACGACCCTAGCCTATGAGAGGTTTCATGACTTTTAAAACCATGACCAGAGAGACTGTCAAATAACACAGCAAAGAGCGGCTGTTTTTATGAGTGAGTTCACGTCTTGAGTTTTATTCAGCACTGTTAACACTGTTTGTATTCAACACTGTTACAAAACATAACGTGCTTCTCTCTACTTCCACTCGCGCTGTAGCTGCAATCAATGAGTAGCCAGGTGTATCGATAGCCCTGCGTTTTGATTACTATTAGCAGCTTGTCGTGTCTGTTTTAATATCAAGGAGTATTTCACTTTCTCGGGTCATAGGAAAAACAGGAATTTGTGCCTGAGGCAGATGCAGTGCGACTCGAGTTTCGCCATCAGGTGGAAGAATGTGTCCCGAACTGAACATTTTTTATTTGACCCGCCATCCAACTCGGAAACGCTGGTCTCTTTTTCTAGATCTTTCCGACCTGATGTTCACCGATGTCATAATTGGACCAGTTACCAGTCTTGAAAGCATTATGACCATCAGATGCAGGTACCTATAATCAGTCCAGCGAATGATTTACATTTATGCTCAGCTGTGCCTTGCAAGCGCTACACCAACTGATCTATTTTATTATCAAAGCTCGAGTTTTGAAATATAATATGGTCTGAGAATAACAATATCGACAGGCCAGGCATATAGCCAATATGCTGGGGTGGCAGGGTAGCCTAGTAGTTGGACTAGTAACTGGAAGGTTGCAAGTTCAAATCCCCGAGCTGACAAGGTACAATCCCCGAGCTGACAAGGTACAAATCTGTCGTTCTGCCCCTGAACAGGCAGTTAACCCACTGGTCCTAGGCCGTCATTGAAAATAAGAATTTGTTCTTAACTGACTTGCCTAGTAAAAAAAAATCATTAAAAAAATGCTGTGATTATGTATTAGGACTACTGCACAAACCTCATTCCTTCAGAACTGTTTTTATTAGGTTAATGTTATATTTTTTAAGTCGTGTTTAAAAAAAAACAGAGTGGTGGATCTCGGCTTGCTTTCGACTACGAAAGTGATCTTGACTCAGTCTAGGTCAGTGGTCACCGACCTTTTCTATCTCCAAATGGCACCCTATTCCTTATATAGTGTACTTATTTTGACCAGAGCCTATAGGGTGCCATGTGGGATGCAAACCAAGGCTATTGAGAGAGTGAGGAAGTGTGAGAAGGCTTACCTTGTGGGCATTGAGTTGGGGTCGTGGCAATGCCGTACACTCGTGAACGCTTCTGTGGCAGAAACTCGTCCGTCTCTCTGTCCGTTGTGCGGTCCACGGCTACCACCGCCTCCCTGGCAACAGCAAACGACATTATCAGAGCATTTTTTTAAACATTCGGTGGGCCCCCTCGGGACCACACGCCAACGTTTGAGCCATGCCCAGTGCTATAAAGTACTTAAGAAATAATACTTTAAAGCTGTACATTTTTGGGGGTATCTGTACAATACTTTACTAATCATATTTGACAACTTTTACTTCACTACATTCCTAAAGAAAATTATCTACTTTTACTCCATACATTTCCCTGACACCCAAAAATAATTGTTACTTTTTGAATTGTTAGCAGGACAGAAAAGTAGTCCAATTCACACACTTATCAAGAGAACATTCCTGGTCATCTCTACTGCCTCTGATCTGGCAGACTCGCTAAACACAAATGCTTAGTTTGTAAATGCTGTCTGAGTGTTGGAGTGATCCCCTGGTAATCTGTAAAGAAAAAAGAAAATGGTGCCGTCTAGTTTGCTTAATATAAGGAATTTGAAATAATTTATACTTCTACTTTTACTTTTGATACTTAAGTATAATTAAAACCAAATACCTTTAGATTTTTACTTAAGTAGTATTTTACTGGCCAACTTACTTTTACTTGACTCATTTTCTATTAATAAATCCGCCCCTTTTTTTCCATTTTTGCCTAAAATTACGTACCCAAATCTAACTGCCTGTAGCTCAGGCCCTGAAGCAAGGATATGCATATTCTTGGTACTATTTGAAAGGAAACCCTTTGAAGTTTGTGGAAATGTGAAAGGGATGTAGGATAATATAACACAATAGATCTGGTAAAAAAATAATACAAAGGAAAAAAAAAAGAGAAAGGCCAAAATGTATTATTCCAGCCCAGGTGGAATTTAGATTTTGGCCACTAGATGTCAGCAGTGCATGTGTAAAGTTTTAGGCTGATCCAATGAACCATTGCATTTATGTTCAAAATGTTGTATCAAGACTGCCCAAATGCGCCTAATTTGTTTATTAATAACTTTTAATGTTGAAAATTAGGCACTCTCTTCAGACAATAGCATTGTATTCTTCCACTGTAATAGCTACTGTAAATTGGACCGTGCAGTTAGATTAACAAGAATTTAAGCTTCCTGCCAATATCAGATATGTCTATGTCCTGGGAAATTCTCTTGTTACTTACAACCTCATGCTAATCGCATTAGCCTACGTTAGCTCAACCGTCCCGTGGAAGGGAAACCGATCCCGAATAAGTTTTAAGGTATATTTACTTTTACTCAAGTATGACAATTGAAAGAGAGCATACACCTCATACTCATAACTTTGAAGTCGACTACCATTCTAATGAAGGCTCTTACTCTATTGACTGCCGTGAAAAAATACATTCTACATGACAATAATCCTTTCGATCATTCATTGCCATGGTTTTTGATTTATTTTCATGAATCTTTTGAAAATGGGCAATATACTGACCTGATGTATACAAATCTGAGCATTTTAAGTAACGGGAAATGGATGCATGCTCATGAAATAGGTGTGTATGAATTAATTAATTAATTAAACAAATCAAATTGTATTCGTCATGTACACAGCTTCCAGCAGGTATGAAAGGTTATTATGACACATCATTAAATATCTTTAGGCAAAAATTACAGACAGTAGCCGACAATTAGCAAATTAGAACTCAAATTATTGATATAGAATTTATTTTTATATGATTTAAATATATATTTATATATATATATTTAGAAGCCTATAGTTATAGACCTACTGTATTTCTATTTTAATGCAGTCATGTTTTAATTTGAAGCACCTTCACTTGTTTGTAACAATTGCAAAGACATTGGTGACTTTGTATTTCTGGTCAACTTCATTCTGCAGTTATCTTCAGTCACAGAGAGACAGATAGGCCTGAACATCTTGATTCTATGTATAGCAGAGATTGTATGTGTATAGTAGGATAATCTACAGAAGGGCAGTCAGTAAATAACAAGCATTTTCAAGAGCAACTTTAGTAACAATAGTTTTGGGAAACATCTTGGAGATTTAACGATGCTCCTACCAAGGTTCAAACGATGAATTTAGCCTTAAGATGCTTTTGGGAAACCGGTCCCAGGTCATCATACCTTCTCCAGTCAGTGTAGTAAAGGTTCCTCCCATGGGATACGATGGCGAAAGGATACTGAATCCCCTCCACAATAGTCCTACGGTTCCTACTGTTGGGGTCCATACACTGTACCTTACGAGTACCTGTAAAAAAAAATTTTTAAACATGCAGCAGTCAAACCAACATCCCTGCTGTGAGCACCAGTGGTGTAAAGTACTTAAGTAAAAATACATTAAAAAGTACGACTTAAGTAGTTTTTTGGGGTATCTGTCCTTTACTTTACTATTTACATTGTTGACAACTTTTACTTTTACTTCACTACATTCCTAAAGAAAATAATGTACTTTTTACTCCATACATTTTCCCTGCTACCCAAAAGTACTCGTTAAATTTTGAATGCTTCGCACAGGAAAATGGTCCAATATATGCAAGAAAACATCCCTGGTCATCCCTTATGCCTCTGATCTGGCGGACTCACTAAACACACATGCTTCATTGGTAAATTATGTCTGAGTGTTGGCCATCCAAAAATTAAAAATAATATAGTGCCGTCTGGTTTGCTTAATATAAGGAATTTTTAATTATTTATACTTTAACTTCTTTTACTCAAGTGGGTGACTTTCACTTTTACTTGAGTCATTTTCTATTAAGGTATCCTTACTTTTACTCAAGTATGACAATACAGTACTTTATCCACCACTGGCTAGCACCATGCTCCAACTAACTGAGTCATCTGAACTGTCTCAGTACAGTGGAATTTTCCCATGGATTGCTACATAGCGTGTTTAGCTCACAATATCAATAGTGTTAGCATGTTTAGTGTAGCGTCTTCACCTGCATCAATAGGGTTAGCATGTTTAGCATAGCTTCTTACTAGCATCACTAGTGTTAGCATGTTTAGCACACCTTCTTAACAGCATCAATAGTGTACGCATGTTTAACAAAGCTTTTTACAGATTGTGTCTGCATGTTTAGCGTAGCCTCTTACCAGCGTCGGCCCAGCACAGTTGCTGGCTCTCAGGGTCGTATGTCAGGCCGTTTGGCAGCCCCAGGTCGTCCTTAACCAAGACTGTCCTGTCGGTTCCATCCATGTTGGACATCTCGATCTTGGGCCCGTCTCTGTTCCAGTCTGCCCAGTAGAGTCGTCTGGACAACAAGCCATAGAAAACATGTTCCTGTCACAATGCTTAGAACCATATTTTTAAACCAACAGCTTTAACAAGGAACACAGCACCAGTGATTTGTGTTGTCAACCCTACGTCAAACCTACAGTGGGGCAAAAAAGTATTTAGTTAGCCACCAATTGTGCAAGTTCTCCCACTTAAAAAGATGAGAGAGGCCTGTAATTTATCATAGGTACACTTCAACTATGACAGACAAAATGAGCATTTTTTTCCCAGAAAATCACATTGTAGGATTCTTAATGAATTCATTTGCAAATTATGGTGGAAAATAAGTATTTGGTCAATAACAAAAGTTTATCTCAATACTTTGTTATATACCCTTTGTTGGCAATGAGAGGTCAAATGTTTTCTGTAAGTCTTCAAAAGGTTTTCACACACTGTTGCTGGTATTTTGCTCCATTCCTCCATGCAGACCTTCTCTAGAGAAGTGATGTTTTGGGGCTGTTGCTGGGCAACACAGACTTTCAACTCCATCCAAAGATTTTCTATTGGGTTGAGATCTGGAGACTGGCTAGGCCACTCCAGGACCTTGAAATGCTTCTTACGAAGCCACTCCTTCATTGCCCGGGCGGTGTGTTTGGGATCATTGTCATGCTGAAAGACCCAGGCACGTTTCATCTTCAATGCCCTTGCTGATGGAAGGAGGTTTTCACTCAAAATCTCACAATACATGGCCCCATTCATTCTTTCCTTTACACGGATCTGTCGTCCTGGTCCCTTTGCAGAAAAACAGCCCCAAAGCATGATGTTTCCACCCCCATGCTTCACAGTAGGTATGGTGTTCTTTGGATGTAACTCAGCATTCTTTGTCCTCCAAACACGACGAGTTGAGTTTTTACCAAAAAGTTATATTTTGGTTTAATCTGACCACATGACATTCTCCCAATCTTCTTCTGGATCATCCAAATGCTCTCTAGCAAACTTCAGACGTGCCTGGACATGTACTGGCTTAAGCAGGGGGACACGTCTGGCACTGCAGGATTTGAGTCCCTGACGGCGTAGTGTGTTACTGATGGTAGGCTTTGTTACTTCGGTCCCAGCTCTCTGCAGGTCATTCACTAGGTCCCCCGTATGGTTCTGGGATTTTTGCTCACCGTTCTTGTGATCATTTTGACCCCACGGCGTGGAGCCCCAGATCGAGGGAGATTATCAGTGGTCTTGTATGTCTTCCATTTCCTAATAATTGCTCCCACAGTTGATTTCTTCAAACCAAGCTGCTTACCTATTGCAGATTCAGTCTTTCCAGCCTGGTGCAGGTCTACAATTTTGTTTCTGGTGTCCTTTGACAGGTCTTTGGTCTTGGCCATAGTGGAGTTTGGAGTGTGACTGTTTGAAGTTGTGGACAGGTGTCTTTTATACTGATAACAAGTTCAACAAGGTGCCATTAATACAGGTAACGAGTGGAGGACAGAGGAGCCTCTTAAAGAAGAAGTTACAGGTCTGTGAGAGCCAGAAATCTTGCTTGTTTGTAGGTGACCAAATATCTATTTTCCACCATAATTTGCAAATAAATTCATTAAAAATCCTACAATGTGATTTTCTGGATTTTTATTTCTCATTTTGTCTGTCATAGTTGAAGTGTACCTATGATGAAAATTACAGGCCTCTCTCATCTTTTTAAGTGGGAGAACTTGCACAATTGGTGGCTGACTAAATTCTTTTTTTTACCCCACTGTACCTACGTGCTATCTAAACCATGAAAAGGATAACCTGGCAGATTCGCTAGCAAAATCATTCAAGGCCTTAGCGGTTAAGGACAATATATATTCAGCACAAAGAATTAACTGCTTATTTAATCGCAAATTTGCATTAAAGGAATCAAAGTCAGACATTGTCCAAAGACACGTACCCATAGGAGGGGTCAGCGACGATGGGCCGGGGGTTGACCAGGTCGGTGTCGAAGAGGACACGGCGCTGGCTTCCGTCCAGTTTGGCCACCTCAATCCTGTCCTTCATGGAGTCCGTCCAGAACATTAGCCGGGCCAGGTGGTCGATAGCCAAACCCTCTGGGCTCTCCAGGTCTGAGGAAGAGAAAAGGAGGATATCGTTACGCCTAGTTCAGACAGAAACTACAGATTTTGTATGAGGGTTATCAGGGATGGAATTTAAGGATTTTGAGCACTGGCCCGCCAGGAGAATAGACCGCAATTCCTACAAGCCCGGGTCCAAAATCTGTGGGACATTTAAGAAGAAAAAAATCACTAGCCAGCGAGCTAGTTGGGCACATTTTCTACAAGCCCGATATGAAAAATACTATCCTTAGGTTAGCTTTATTTCCATCCCTGGGAGTTATACACTACATGACCAAAAGTATGTGGACACTTGCTAGTCGAACATCTCATTCCAAAATCATGGACATTAATATGGCGTTGGTGCCCTCATTGCTGCTTTTTTCCCCCACTGTTCTGGGAAGGCTTTCCACTAGATTTTGGAACATTGCTTGCTTCCGTTCTGCCACAAGAGGATTAGTGAGGTTGGGCACTGATGTTGGGTGATTAGAGCTGGCTCGCAGTTGGCGTTCCAATTCATCCCAAAGCCATTCGATGGGGTTGAGTTCAGGGCTCTGTGCAGGCCAGTCAAGTTCTTCCACACCGATCTCAAAAAATCATTTCAGTATGGACCTTTTTTCACCTTTATTTAACTAGGTATGCCAGTTGGGAACAAGTTCTTATTTACAACTGCGACCTGGCCAAGATAAAGCAAAGTAGTGCGACAAAAACAACAACACAGAGTTACATATAAATAAACATACAGTCGATAACACAAAATAAAAGAAAAATAGAAAAATCTATGTACAGTGTGTGCAAATGTAGAAGAGTAGGGAGGTAGGCAATAAATAGGCCCTAGAGGCAAAAATAATTACAATTTAGCATTGATACTGGAGTGATAGATGTGCAGATGATGCTATGCAAGTAGAGATACTGTGGTGCAACAAGAGCAAGAGGGTAAGTAATAATATGGGGAAGAGGTAGTTGGGTGTGCTATTTACAGATTGGCTTTGTACAGGTACAGTGATCGGTAAGCTGCTCAGACAGCTGATGCTTAAAGTTAGACAGGGAGATATAAGACTCCAGCTTCAGAGATTTTTGCAATTCGTTCCAGTCAGCAGAGAACTGTAAGGAAAGGCGGACAAAGGAAGTGTTGGCTTTGGGGATGACCAGTGCAATATACCTGCTGGAGCGCGTGCTACGGGTGGGTGTTGCTATGGTGACCAGTGAGCTGGGATAAGGTGGGGCTTTACCTAGCAAAGACTTATAGATGACCTGGAGCCAGTGAGTTTGGTGACGGATATGTAGTGAGGGCCAGCCAACGAGAGCATACAGGTCGCAGTGGTGGGTGGTATATGGGGCTTTGGTGATAAAACGGATGGCACTGTGATAGACTGCATCCCGTTTGCAGAGTAGAGTGTTGGGGGCTATTTTGTAAATGACATCGCCGAAGTCAAGGATCGGTAAGATACCCTCGTAAAACTGACTATGTTTGGCAGCATGAGTGAAGGAGGCTTTGTGGCGAAATAGGACGATGATTCTAGATTTATTTTTGGATTGGAGATGTTTAATGTGAGTCTGGAAGGAGAGTTTACAGTCTAACCAGACACCTTAGGTATTTGTAGTTGTCCACATATTCTAGGTCAGAACCGTCCAGAGTAGTTATGCTAGTCAGGCGGGAGGGTGTGGGCAGTTGAAGAGCTGCACTTGGTTATACTAGTATTTAGATTTACTAGCACCATTCTCTGTGCATGGGGGCATTGTCATGCTGAAACAGGAAAGGGCCTTCCCCAAACTTTGCCACAAGTTGGAAGCACAGAATTGTCTAGCATGTCATTGTATGCTGTTGTATGCTTCACTGGAACTAAGGGGCCTAGCCTGAACCATGAAAAACAGCCCCAGACCATTATTCCTCCTCCACCAAACTTTACAGTTGGCACTATGCATTCAGGTGGGTATTCGTCCATCAGGACTGCCAGATGGTGAAAAATGATTCCTCACTCCAGAGAATGCATTTTCACTGCTCCAGAGTCCAATGGCGGCGAGCTTTACACCACTCCAGCCGACGCTTGGCATTGCGCATGGTGATCTTAGGCTTGTATGCAGCTGCTCGGCCATGGAAACCAATTTATTGAAGGTCCTTAACGAACATTTCTTGTGCTGACGTTGCTTCCAGAGGCAGTTTGGAACTCGGAAGTGAGTGTTACATGCAATGTGTTTCAGCACTTGGCGTTCCCGTTCTGTGTGCTTGTGTGGCCTACCGCTTTGAAGCTTAGCCATTGTTGTTACTAGAGCTGACCGGGGCAGCTCTAGCAGGGCAGACATTTGACTTACTTGTTGGAAAGCAGTTGTGTAAAGTACTTAAGGAAAAATAATTTAAAGTACTACTTAAGTCATTTTTGGGGGTATCTGTACTTTACTATGTATATTTTTGACTACTTTTACTTTTACTTCACTACATTCCTTAAGAAAATATTGTACTTTTTACTCCATACATTTCCCTTGACACCCAAAAGTACTCGTTACATTTGAATGCTTAGCAGGACAGGAAAATAGTCAAATTCACGCACTTATCAACCGAACGTCCCTGGTCATCCCTACTGCTTCTGATCTGGCGGAAACACTGAACCAACATGCTTCGTTTGTAAATGATGTCTGAATGTTGGAGTGTGTCTGTGGCTTTCTGTAAATTTAAAAAACAAGAAAATGGTGCCATCTGGTTTGCTCAATATAAGGAATTTGAAATTATTTATACTTCTACGTTTGATACTTAAGTATATTTTAAACCAAATACTTTTATACTTTTACTCAAGTAGAATTTTACTGGGTGACTTTTACTTTTACTTGAGTCATTTTCTATTAAGGTATCTTTAACTTTACTCAAGTATGATAGTTGGGTAGTTTTTCAACCACTGTTGGAAAGGTGGCATCCTATGATGGTGCCACATTGAAAGTCACAGCTCTTCAGTAATGCCATTCTACTGGCAATGTTTGTCTATGGAAATTGCATGGCCGTGTGCCCGATTTTATACACCTGTCAGCAACGGGTGTGGATGAAATAGCCAAATCCACTCATTTGAATTGGTGCCCACATACTGGTGCCCACATACCACCAGTGCCGGCACCATGCACCAGGCCTATAGTGCACCTCGGCAGTCCAGTTCGCCCTGTTCCTTCTCCCCGCACACGCCCCGAGGTGCGTGTCTCCAGCCCGGTACCACCAGTGCCGGCACCACGCACCAGGCCTATAGTGCGCCTCAGCAGTCCAGTACGCCCTGTTCCTCCTCCCTGCACTCGCCCTGAGGTGCGTGTCCTCGGCCCAGAACCACCAGTGCCGGCACCACGCATCAGGCCTACAGTGCGCCTCGCCAGTCCAGAGCATCCGGCAACAGTACCGAGCCCAGAGCGTCCGGCTACAGTACCCAGTCCAGAGTGTCTGGCTACAGTACCCAGTCCAGAGCATCCGGCAACAGTCTACAGACCGGAACCCCCTACGACGGGCCACAGATCGGAACCTCCTATGTCGGGTCGCAGTCCGGAACCTCCTATGTCGGGTCGCAGTCCGGAACCTACCACGACGGGTCGCAGTCCGGAGTCTACCACGACGGGTCGCAGTCGGGCTCCGCCAGAGTCTCCCTCCAGTCGGGCTCCGCCAGAGTCTCCCTCCAGTCGGGATCCGCCAGAGTCTCCCTCCAGTCGGGATCCGCCAGAGTCTCCCTCCAGTCGGGATCCGCCAGAGTCTCCCTCCAGTCGGGATCCGCCAGAGTCTCCCTCCAGTCGGGATCCGCCAGAGTCTCCCTCCAGTCGGGATCCGCCAGAGTCTCCCTCCAGTCGGGAGCCGCCAGAGTCTCCCTCCAGTCGGGAGCCGCCAGAGTCTCCCTCCAGTCGGGAGCCGCCAGAGTCTCCCTCCAGTCGGGAGCCGCCAGAGTCTCCCTCCAGTCGGGAGCCGCCAGAGTCTCCCTCCAGTCGGGACCTGCCAGAGTCTCCCTCCAGTCGGGAGCCGCCAGAGTCTCCCTCCAGTCGGGAGCCGCCAGAGTCTCCCTCCAGTCGGGAGCCGCCAGTGTGTACTTCGTGTTTTTTTTCATCTATCATTAAAAGGATGTATTCACATCACACTGCGCTTTGGTCTCCTCACTACGACGTTCGTGACAGTACATTGAAAGACTACCAAGACAATGGAGCAACAATCCGTCATTTGTCCGTGTTGTTTCACACGTCAAAAGATGAAATTGATGGAACTTTTGTTTTTTGTTTACACATTATACTATATTTCATGAATAAGTCTTTATAAATGCACACATAAGTAAATTATGAGAAGTCCATGAGAAATAAAATATGAGAAATGAAAAGTTAACTTATCATTCTTGATGCGTTTCATGGACCAGGCTAGCTAGGTTTGAGCTGATCTCAGACCAGTGTACCGCTCACCTGTTGTGACGAGAGAGATTGTGTCTCCTCCCTCCAGACTGGCCTGAGACCTGTGTACTAAAGCGGTTGTGACGAGAGAAATGGTGTCTTTTCCCTACAGGCTGACCTCAGACCTGTGAACAGCTCACCTTTTGTAACGAGAGAGATGGTGTCTCCTCCCTCCAGGCTGACCTGAGACCTGTGTACTGCTCACCTGTTGTGATGAGAGAGATGGTGTCTCCTCCCTCTAGGCTGGCCTTGCTGATGGAGGGCCCTGTGATGTCTGTCCAGTACACCATCTTCTCCACACAGTCGTAGGCCACAGCGATCGCCACTCTGTCCTGGGAGCAACACATAGAGACAGAGGGTTTTATTGATTTATGGTTTATTTAGATCGGGACAGATACAAAACACATTGACACGTTGAATAGACCAATTATCCAATACACTTTGCACCATAGTAGTGTGTAGCTGGCCTGGTACAAAAAAAATAATTCCTTGTGTTTTCCCTTCTTAACTGCTAATTGGAAACCATTCTAGCGTCAGAATATAGGATGTCACACACACACTCAATGGAGCCCCTGTTTACACCAAGAGAACATTGCAGTAATGTTATAAATGTTTTTTTAATCAAGATTGTCAAATTTATGTTGCAAGCAGAACAGGAATTACTTTAATAGTGTTAATATCTCGCCCCACTCATTTCAGATGGGGTTCAACCAAATGCCATAAGAAATACACAATGTTACATTACATTTCAAAATGGCAGAATGCGGTTAGCCAAACAATTGAAGCATTTATGGGGAATCCCTCTGCTCTGCCAGACCATTCCACGCTAGTGAGAAGAAAGAAGAAAAGCCTGAGGACGAGTATGGATGGCCGACTCACACAATCAGGAGATTGTTCAAGTGGCATTTGGGACATTCCAGAGAGTGGGTACGTGGACCCACGACACCCATCAACGCACTCTCAGTCCGGCTAAAGGAAACATCTGACCTGCGTTGAATGAAACCTCTTTTCATTCAACCTAAGACTGGGGGTCTTAGAAGACAGCTCTGGCCATCTGGTGAGCGGCCATCTTGACAAGGCGTGGTAGGCCAGGGCTTACAGAGAGGAGTGAGTTACTGACAGAGTGAATCACTCACTCAAAGAGAGTGAGTGAGTGAAAGTTTGTGAGTCAATAAGTAACTTCCCACAGTGCTTGTAGCAAGTGATGTGCAGTGCTTGACTGAATGACTGACTAACAAACTGACTGGCTGTCTGACTGAGATAATGTGAGGTGAGTTGAGGTGCGTCAATGTGGAGCCTCACAGGCAGGTGCAGCAGGGCTTTGGCCTCCCCTTTGTTCATGCTGTATCCATCCAGGGGGATTTGTTCGATCTTCCCGCTCTGGGCAAAGAGCAGGTGGGTCCCTGGGGCCACAGGAGAGACATCTGGCCTGGTGGTGGGTCCGATCGGGGGAGGAATAACTCCCCGGTCAATACCTGTCAAGGAAGGACAACTGAAGTTACATTGTCATTTCCCACTGGGCACAGACGTCCTATCAACGTCTAGTTTTGATTTGCATATGATTGAGTTTTCAACTAACTTAAATTAAATGTGAAATCAACAAACCGTTCAACCATGCGATTGAATTTAGGTTCAAAGTTACTTTACTTTGATTACTTTTTGCAAATCCAATCAGTTTTTCACGTTGATTTAATGTCATCACATATAACTTTTTTTGTTGAAATGACGTGGAAACAATGTTAATTCAACCAGTATGTGCCCAGTGGGTTCCTAATGTATTTTTATTTAGCATGCGGGGGCAAATGTTGAGTGTAATTGAATAGACATGAGTGCTATGAGTGCATGAATATGTTGAATATGAATATTAAAAGGTACAAGCCAAGGATGACCAATCGCCCCCTCCGTCTTTTGAGGCAGTCACTCACACAAAGGTCTTTGGCCGGGGCCAGTTCTAGTGTTGGGGATCTCCTGACCATTGCCGTCCACACACCAGCACTGCCCAATGCTACCGTGGCACTGGGTAGGCTCGTAGGCACCATGCTGGTCGCAGGTAGGAACGTACTGACTGACGGCAGGGCGTGGGCGGAAGAAGGAAAACGAGCCTGTGTTGGAGGAGACCTGGATGCTTTCTCTGTCTCGCTCGCACTGCGTCTTCTCATGCTCTGGAATAAAAATAGAATTATGACATGAGAGAAGTAATGAAAATAGAGGAAATTAAGAAAATAAAAATGATCCTACATGTCTTTTAGAAAGGTTTCTAAGGAATTGCTCTTTTTTTAAAAAGCGCTGTATAGCTTTGGTTTTAATATAATCTCCTTACTGTGACATGGCACATGGCAGTTCAAAACTAAAGTTACTTGCCCACTACTAATGTGGATAACATGGAATAAGGAGAGAGCCGATGAGCATATGATATAAATGTATAATCATTTTTGCAGTCACGTAAATCAGACATAGGGGACACGGTGACATCTGGAATATAGTGTCTTGCTGAAAGACTTATTCCCAGGGTATCTGTCCGGTTAACCACAGACTAGTCATAACAATCTCAAACAGCCGCACCATACAATCTGCGCTTTGCACAACGTCTGGCCGCAGCAATCAACAAAAGACACCGAAAAAAAGACAACTAGTCAACGATGGGAACGGTTGTCTCTGAGGAGGAGATCAACGCAGTCCTTGTCAGATGGTCGTCAACTGTCGAGATGCGAGGAAGACAACTCTCACAGGGTCCAGATGCTACAGTGTATACTACAAGTACAAGTTCAGACAAAGGAGGACAAAATGATGCCCCCTTTTCAGACGGGCTGTACAAAATATGACAAAACTGTGGAGGCAGAGGAGAAAAAGCTATAATTAGCGTGGTGGAGTACACACCTGGATTGGACTTGAACAAAGAGGCAACAGCTGAGAAAGATGCCAACTCGCAAACAACCCAAGGTACATGACATGAAAGCTGCAGCCTATAGAAAAATAATGGAACACTTGAATACATATAGAGTTGAATCAAAAAGAAAATGTATTGGTTGTTAAGTCAGTAGGGGCAAGTGATACTTTTTTCTATTACTTCAGTTGTTGTTGTTTATTAAATGTTTAAATTCCTAGTTGTAACTCCAGGGCATCTTTATCTTTATGTTCAACTAAATTGGACTATTGACCCTGGCCAAAAGCAGTGCAATATATAGGCTATTAGGGACGCAACCCAGGAGTCTGTATTCAGGAGTGTGGCTCTATTCCAGCACATCCACGTGACATGTTCCAGGCCTTTGGCCCTAATTGCATGGAGAATGAGCTGTTGGTCTTTCTCGGTGGGGATTGTATGTTATCAACACCAACCGTGATTGTATCAACACCAACCTCCCTTTCCATTCCTGTATCCTCCCTACACAGGAAGGCTGCACAGTGTCAAATGTCAACCTTTAAATGTCATTCAAAGGGGTGAGGGAAGAGGGGGACATGTGGTCAAGGCACACCAGAAACCAACAGATACTCAGTTCAGAGTGAGTTTCAGAATCCCGAAGCAAACGCATACACACACACACCCTTCATCCATCCTCCCTCCCCCTAACAGTTCCATATTTTAGCACGCAGTCTCATAGAGTCCTACATCAGTCTTATGGAAGTACACTCTGTTCCCGGCCTTCGCCTCCACGTTCTACCATGCTGGGAGCGTTCCATGATTTAAATCACTTTCTATTGGTGCCAGGCGATGACACAACACTAACTTAGCGAACAGACCTCCATTAGTAAAAATGCACTGTATATACTGTTAAGTCCACTATGGCTTGTGTTGAAGTTCAATATAAACAGTTTGTCTCTGGTATGTTATGCTTTCCTTTGATGACAAATCTGTCTCGCTCCGCCACCTGGACTCTCCCCCTCCCTCTCCCTCTAAACCAAACTATACAGTTAGGAGCTTCACGTGTTCCAACTGTCGGCACTAAGACAGAAGAAGTATAACTAAGGCGAATCCTAACATTTTGAGGGGAAGAAGATGGCTGATCAGAGCTCAAACTTTACCCATTGAATGTACAGTATTGACATACTTCAGGGACATAGCCATATCATTTAGAGGTTCCTTCTGAATGCATGCATCTTGCCTTCCCTTGCACATTTTAGACTACACTGCCTCTGGCTGCTGTTTTACTTATAAGTAATCAGTAGCCTTGTCTGAGACAAAATGGCCCATAGGGTAGGAGCCTATATCCTGTTTCTGCAGCATGAGGCAGCTTAATGTACACACCCTGTCCATTTCCTTAAAGGGCCAATCTGCACATCACAACTTGTAAATGTCTCATGAACTTATTTCAACTGCCGTACCCCATCAGAACCCAAGATATCAGCTTATTTTACTCCAATGATTGTAAACATTGTAATTGTAAACAAACAATGTACATCTTTAAAACATGGGTAAAACTATCATTTTGATGTCATGGAAGGTCAGTTCTTGCATCCAATAGCTCCATCTATACATTTGAGAATGGTTACATTTCTCCAGTCCCATCCCTGAGCTATATACCAAAACACTGGCCGGGTGTCAACTTTGTTATTGTTTTGAACTGCAGATTCACCCATTTTTAGAGTTGTTGGTATGACTTGACCAGGGATCAAACTTCTGTTTGGTTCCAAATGAAGAAGAACTCCTCTTATACAACTTGGGGTTTGAAAATGTGATTTATTTACACCAAAAAGCACAGGGGTTACCTACCCGGGGAGCCAGGGGTACACTGGAAGCCGTCACCATGGAAACCGGGGTGGCACTGACAGGTGAAGGAGCCCTGAGAGTTATAACAGACGGCGTCCCGGTGACAGCGACCTTGCTCACACTCGTCAATGTCTGTGTGTGAAACAACAGTCAATGAGAAACAATAGGGACACAGATGCTAAGTTCAACTGAAAATAAGGTATCAACATATTTAAATATATAGCTGAAATATACAGTCAATAGGAATGTGAATATGAAATCCTGCAATGGAAATATACAAAAAATACCCATTC
Source organism: Oncorhynchus keta (assembly GCF_023373465.1). Classification (NCBI taxonomy): domain Eukaryota; kingdom Metazoa; phylum Chordata; class Actinopteri; order Salmoniformes; family Salmonidae; genus Oncorhynchus; species Oncorhynchus keta. Next base: position 9,580,821 of record NC_068452.1, on the reverse strand, counting down.
ATATGTATTGGTATTGCACTACGCCTTTAAAAAGTATCTAAATCTGAAACATACATTCATGACATGTCACATCCTGTGTTATATAGGGAAAGAAACATCATTATTTCGATAATAAAAACACATTGTGAAGTTTAGCGTTCGATAGGGACAAAGAGACCATTCTTTGGATACAACTTGGATGTAACACACCCAACTCACTACCCCGCCTTCTGAAGTATATCTCTAAGGCCAACAAATAATATAATAATATAATATAATATATAATAATATAAATGAAAAAGGAGTTCTCCAAATTCTACAAGGACATATGGAAATTCCTACAGCTTTCGTTTGGTGGCGGGCCAAGTCATGTTGGACGAGGGAAAATAAGAAATACAGGGATGGATGGATGGATGAATAAAACGCATGACCAACGAGCTCCCCAGCTGTAGGGCCGGGTTGTGTTTGGCATTTCCTGTCCAGGTGCACACATTTCCTCTCGCAGGGGCCTCCGTGTGGGTGCATTACAACGAGAAGGACTCAGAGGGTTCAATCTAGAGAGACCCAGTGGAGAGTTTAGAGAGAAGACATGGTCTGTTTTTTTTTAAAGCTGAAGGGTTTGTGTGTTTCTGTGGTGTCTGGGGGGGTTCTGAGAAAAGCAAAAGACAGCTTTATTTGTCATGTTGGACAGTAAAGTACACTATTCGAATATGGCCTAGTAACTAGACAAGTTCTACAAAGGCAAGTCTAGACATATCTGAAGTAGCCAATGGGGAGGGGGGTCATACTCAGACAATCAGAGAAGGGACATATTATTGTGGCCCTGGTAGCACAAAATAATCAAAGGTTTGACTGCACAGAGATGCTTGGGGAAATGGTCACAACGGTGGACCACCGTGTGCGTGTTTCAGGGGAAGGGGGTGTATCTGATCTCCATCACCTAGGACTTGACAATGGTTAATCAAATCTGCCCTTTTTGCTCAATTTTGCATGCCTTCTCAAACAGACGCAACTGTATATGCGTTTCGTAAATCATGTCCTTTCTTGAGTTGGGATCAGGGAAGGAGCAACTGTTGAGCATCTGAGCTTATGGTTGTTTGTGGGGGAAAGGGGTTTAGTGAGTGAGTGTGTGTGTGTGTGTATGTGTGTGTCCATATGTTGCTAGGGGGTAATGATGTAAGGGACAATATAAGATTAATCACAATAATGGATTGCTAAAATAATAATTGCTTCCCAAAAATGAAAATTTTGTAATGGCAATCCTGGTTATAGGTAACAATCCTGGTTATAGGTAACAGTCCTGGTTATAGGTAACAATCATGGTTATAGGTAACAATCCTGGTTATAGGTAACAATCCTTTGCATGAACTGCCTACATTATTACGCATGTTATTTGTTAATTATGGAAATTAAGATACGCTGGATTTTATATATATATTTCAATAGCAATTTATAATGCAAATTGAGGTGAGGGCAATGGAAATACTTTTGGCGGTTGATCCGTTTCTGTTCTGTGGGTGGCACTGTGTGCTCTTTTCCAAGGATGACCCCCTGGATGGGATCCTGGGGTCAGGGGTGGTCTGCCGATCATTGAGATGACAACCCACCTTGGGATGGGGAGGGCTTTTAGCAGGTGGGAATAGTGGGGAACAATTGGAGGTTTACTTAGTAGCAATGCAAATATCATGGTATAGCTATATGGACACTCAATCATCATGTTACTTTTCAATGGTGAGTTTACAAACATATGATAAATAGATTTGAAACTTGTATCTCACTATGGTAAATGGTGAAAAACGTATAGCCAGCTATAATTATAATGGCTTAGTAGATAATGAGAAAAGATCATCAGTATTTACCTGGCTAAAAGAGAAGGAATATAATATACACTGCTCAAAAAAATAAAGGGAACACTTAAACAACACAATGTAACTCCAAGTCAATCACACTTCTGTTTAATCAAACTGTCCACTCAGAAGCAACACTGATTGACAATAAATTTCACATGCTGTTGTGCAAATGGAATAGACAACAGGTGGAAATTATAGGCATTTAGCAAGACACCCCCAATAAAGGAGTGGTTCTGCAGGTGGTGACCAGGCCACTTCTCAGTTCCTATGCTTCCTGGCTGATGTTTTGGTCACTTTTGAATGCTGGCGGTGCTTTCACTCTAGTCGTAGCATGAGACGGAGTCTACAACCCACACAAGTAGCTCAGGTAGTGCAGCTCATCCAGGATGGAACATCAATGCGAGCTGTGGCAAGAAGGTTTGCTGTGTCTGTCAGCGTAGTGTCCAGAGCATGGATGCGCTACCAGGAGACAGGCCAGTACATCAGGAGACGTGGAGGAGGCCGTAGGAGGGCAACAACCCAGCAGCAGGACCGCTACCTCCGCCTTTGTGCAAGGAGGAGCAGGAGGAGCACTGCCAGAGCCCTGCAAAATGACCTCCAGCAGGCCACAAATCTGCTCAAACGGTCAGAAACAGACTCCATGAGGGTGGTATGAGGGCCCGGCGTCCACAGGTGGGGGTTATGCTTACAGCCCAACACCGTGCAGGACGTTTGGCATTTGCCAGAGAACACCAAGATTGACAAATTCGCCACTGGCACCCTGTGCTCATCACAGATGAAAGCAGGTTCACACTGAGCACGTGACAGACGTGACAGAGTCTGGAGACGCCGTGGAGAACGTTCTGCTGCCTGCAACATCCTCCAGCATGACCGGTTTGGTGGTGGTTCAGTCATGGTGTGGGGTGGCATTTCTTTGGGGGGCCACACAGCCCTCCATGTGCTCGCCAGAGGTAGCCTGACTGATTAGGTACCGAGATGAGATCCTCAGACCCCTTGTGAGACCATATGCTGGTGCGGTTGGCCCTGTGTTCAATGCTAGACCTCATGTGGCTGGAGTGTGTCAGCAGTTCCTGCAAGAGGAAGGCATTGATGCTATGGACTGGCCCACCCATTCCTCAGACCTGAATCCAATTGAGCACATCTGGGACATCACGGGGCGGCAGGGTAGCCTAGTGGTTAGAGCATTGGACTAGCAACTGGAAGGTTGCAAGTTCAAACCCCTGAGCTGACAAGGTACAGATCTGTCGTTCTGCCCCGAACAGGCAGTTAACCCACTGTTCCTAGGCTGTCATTGAAAATACCACCAATTGCATCACAGACTGTCCAGGAGTTGGCGGATGCTTTAGTCTAGGTCTGGGAGGAGATCCCTCAGGAGACCATCCGCCACCTCATCAGGAGCATGCCAAGGCGTTGTAGGGAGGTCATACAGGCACGTGGAGGCCACACACACTACTGAGCCTCATTGACTTGTTTTAAGGACATTACATCAAAGTTGGATCAGCCTGTAGTGTGGTTTTCCACTTTAATTTTGAGTGTGACTCCAAATCCAGACCTCCATGGGTTGATACATTTGATTTCCATTGATAATTTTTGTGTGATTTTGTTGTCAGCACATTCAACTATGTAAAGAAAAAAGTATTTAATAAGAATATTTCATTCATTCAGATCTAGGATGTGTTATTTTAGTGTTCCCTTTATTTTTTTGAGCAGTGTATATTGTTTACAGGAAACTCATTCAACAATTTCAGATGAAGTTGTGTGGAAAAAGGACTGGGGGGGGCGAAATGTATTTCTCCCATGGGCAAAGTAATTCAAAAGGGGTGATGAAATTAATTTGCAGTAATTTGAATCCGAATATGTAAATTGTCCAAACAGATGGATGGATGATTTTAAATATGTTATTTGACCATAAACAGATATGGCTCATTAACCTATACGGTCCAAATATTGATGATCCACGCTTCTTTGAAAATATATATAATGATTTATCAACTCTATAAGCAAAATGAGACTATTATTATGGCGAGAGATAATAATACGGTTTTAAATACCTCTATGGGCCGTAAAGGAAATCCCACTACAAACTATCACCTGCATGCACATAAGGAAATCACAAATGTCATGGAAATATTGGAACTCGTGGATGTATGGAGGCTTAAATATCCTGACTTAGTGATATATACATGGCGGAGGCTCAATGAAGCTAGTCGTCTTGACTAAATTCTTATGTCATTCTCTCTGGCACCAAAAGTTTAAAATGTGTTGTTAGGGGACAGAATGCGGTCGGACCATCAAATAATTGGCTTATACTGTATATTACTTACAGAATTTACATGTGAGCGAGGATATTGGAAATTTTATCAAACCCTATTGGTGGTAACTTGTTTTTAACTAGGACAGAACAATGAATAAAGTTTACATACACTCAATTAGTATTTGGTAGCGTTGCCTTTAAATTGTTTAACTTGGGTCAAATGTTTCGGGTAGCCTTCCACAAGCTTCCCACAATAAGTTGGGTGAATCTTGGCCCATTCCTCCTGACAGAGCTGGTTTAACTGAGTCAGGTTTGTAAGGCCTCCTTGCTCGCACAAGCTTTTTCAGTTCAGCCCACACATTTCTATAGGATTGAGGTCAGGGCTTTGTGATGGCCACTCCAATACCTTGACTTTGTTGTCCCTAAGCCATTTTGCCACAACTTTGGAAGTATGCTTGGGGTCATTGTCCATTTGGAAGACCCATTTGCGAGAAAGCTTTGACTTCCTGACTGATGTCTTGAGATGTTTCTTCAATATATCCACATAATTTTCCTTCCTCATGTTGCCATCTATTTTGTGAAATGCGCCAGTCCCTCCTGCAGCAAAACACCCCCACAACATGATGCTGCCACCCCCATGCGTCACGGTTGGGATGGTGTTCTTCGGCCTGCAAGCATCCCCCTTTTTCCTCCAAACATAATGATGGGCATTATGGCCAAACAGTTCTATTTCTGTTTCATTAGACCAGAGGACAATTCTCCAAAAAGTACGATCTTTGTCCCCATGTGCAGTTGCAAACCGTAGTCTGGCTTTTTTATGGCAGTTTTGGAGCAGTGGCTTCTTCCTTGCCTTTCAGGTTATGTCGATATAGGGCTCGTTTTACTGTGGATATAGATACTTTTGCACCGGTTTCCTCCAGCATCTTCACAAGGTCCTTTGCTGTTGTTCTGGGATTGATTTGCACTTTTTTGCACCAAAGTACGTTCATCTGGGGGCGGCAGCGTAGCCTAGTGGTTAGAGCGTTGGACTAGTAACCGGAGGGTTGCGAGTTCAAACCCCCGAGCTGACAAGGTACAAATCTGTCGTTCTGCCCCTGAACAGGCAGTTAACCCACTGTTCCCAGGCCGTCATTGAAAATAAGAATATGTTCTTAACTGACTTGCCTGGTTAAATAAAAGTTACATTTTTAAAAAAAATCTCTAGGAGACAGAACGCGTCTCCTTCCTAATACTTGCGTACTATTGTTTGTACAGATGAATGTGGTACCTTCAGGTGTTTGGAAACTGCTCCCAAGGATGAACCAGACTTGTGGAGGTCTACAATTGTTTTGAGGTCTTGGCTGATTTCTTTAGATTTTCACATGATATCAAGCAAAGAGGCACTGGGTTTCAAGGTAGGACTTGAAATACATCCACAGGTACACCTCCAATTGACTCAAATTATGTCAATTAGCCTATCAGAAGCTTCTAAAGCCATGACATTATTTTCTGGAATTTTCCAAGCTGTTTAATGGCACTGTCAACTTAGTGCATGTAAACTTCTGAACCACAGGAATTCTGATACAGTGAATTATAAGTGAAATAACCTGTCTGGAAATAATTGTTGGAAAAATGACTTGTGCCATGCACAAAGTAGATGTCCTAACAGACTTGCCAAAGCTATAGTTTGTTAACAAGAAATGTGTGGAGTGGTTGAAAAATGAGTTTTAATGACTCCAACCTAAATGTATGTAAACCCTCGGACTTCAACTGGAGGTACAGCTAATTCCCTTATCGTGTGGCACACTTTTAAATGTGCCTATAGAGGCCATGCAATTCAGTACTCATCTCTAAAACAAAAGAAATGTAGGTCAAAAGAGTCCATATTAACAAAGGAAATGGAAGGACTAACAGTACAGATAGATAGCAATAAAAACTGTACCATGGAGGCTCATAATAAGTTATTGGGAAAAACAAAAATAAATGGAGGAACTTATTCAAGAAAGATCAAGTGTAATAATATTATTTAAAAAATAAAGCGAACTGGATGGAATATGGGGAAAATTCACCAAATTCTTTCTTAATCGTCAACATAGAAATGCTACCAAAAATAATTTACTGAAACTTGTTACAAATGACCGAGTCACCCACAACTCACCAAACAATATTTTGAAAGAGGAAGTAAAGTACTTTAAGCATATGTTTTAGTTTCAGTCTCCTACATCTCTACTAACCAAAGTTAATTGTATGATTTAAAAATATATATAATGTAAAATTAACAGCTGTACAGAAGAACTCACGTGAAGGCCAAATTACAGAGGAAGAACTTCTTGATTCAATTAAAGTGTTTTAATCCGGGAAAACTCCAGGGTTGGATGGCATTCCAGTGGAGGTATACCAAACCTTTTTTGATATACTCGGAGGACTGTTTTTAGCATGTTTTAACCACTCCTATATAAATGGTAGATTATCAGACACTAAACAAGAAGGTCTGATTCATTATTAGTGAAACAGGATCCAAGTGGTAAATATAAAGATCCAGTCCATTTAAAAAATTGGAGGCCTCTTACACTTCAGTGTTGTGAAGCAAATTTTTGGCCAAAATGCATAGCGCATAGAATTAAAAAGGTATTGTCGGATTATAATTAATCCTAATCAGAAAGTTTTTTTTACATGATCGATACATTGGAGATAATGTAAGACAAGTACTGGAAACAATAGAACACTATGAAATATCTGGGAAACCAGGCCTGGTATTCATAGCTGACTTTGAAAAAGCATTTGATAAAGTACGATTGGAGTTTTATATATAAATGCCTAAAATATTTCAATTTTGGAGAATCTCTTATAAAACAGCATTATGGTTATGTATAGTAACCCCAGCTGTAAAATAGTAAATAATGGCTACTTCTCAGAAAGTTTTAAACTGTCAAGAGGAATAAAACAAGGTTGTCTACTATCGGCATAACTATTTATTATTGCCATTGAAATGTTAGCTGTTAAAATCAGATCCAACAATAATATCAAGGGATTAGAAATCCAGGGCTTAAAAACAAAGGTGTCATTGTACGCTGATGATTCATGGTTTCTTTTAAATCCACAATTTGGATCACTCCACAGCCTCATAGAGGATGTAGATACTTTTTCTAACCTCTGGATTACAACCAAATTATGATAAGCGTACTAAACTCAGCAAAAAAAGAAATGTCCCTTTCAGGACCATGACTTTCAAAGCTAATTCGTTAAAAAAACCAAATAATTTCACAGATCTTCATTGTAAAGGGTTTAAATCAATCAATCAAATGTATTTAGAAAGCCCTCCATTCATCAGCTGATGTCACAACGTGCTGTACAGAAACCCAGCATAAAACCCCAAACAGCAAGCAATGCAGGTGTAGAAGCACGGTGGCTAGGAATTACTCCCGAGAAAGGCCAGAACCTAGGTAGAAACCAGGCTATGAGGGGTGGCCAGTCCTCTTCTGGTTGTGCCAGAACACTGACATAGTGTTCTAAACACTGTTTCCCATGCTTGTTCAATGAACCATAAACAATTAATGAACATGCACCTGTGGAACAGCTTACAGACGGTAGGCAATTAAGGTCACAGTTATGAAAACTTAGGACACTAAAGAGGCCTTTCTACTGACTGAAAAACACCAAAAGAAAGACGCCTAGCCACCGTGCTTCTACACCTGAACGTGCATTAGACATGCTGCAAGGAGGCATGAGGACTACAGATGTGGCCAGGGTAATAAATTACAATGTCCATACTGTGGGATGCCTAAGACAGCGCTACAGGGAGACAGGACGGACAGCTGATCGTCCTCGCAGTGGCAGACCACGTGTAACAGCACTTGCACAGGATCGGTACATCTGAACATCACACCTGCGGGACAGGTACAGGATGGCAACAACAACTGCCTGAGTTACACCAGGAACGCACACTCTATGCTCAGACTGTCCGCAATAGGCTGAGAGAGGCTGGACTGAATTAGCGTTATACCGAGGCCTGTACTCTGAAGCGGGATCGATTTGGAGGTGGATGTTCCGTCACGGTCTGGGGCGGTGTGTCACAGCATCATTAGACTGAGCTTGTTGTCATTGCAGGCAATCTCAACGCTGTGCATTACAGGGAAGACATCCTCCTCCCTCATGTGGTACCCTTCCTGCAGGCTCATCCTGACATGACCCTCCAGCATGACAATGCCACCAGCCATACTGCTTGTTCTGTGCGTGATTTCCTGCAAGACAGGATTGTCAGTGTTCTGCCATGGCCAGTGAAGAGCCCGAATCTCAATCCCATTGAGCATGTCTGGGACCTGTTGGATCGGAGGGTGAGGGCTAGGGCCATTCCACCCAGAAATGTCCAGGAACTTGCAGGTGCCTTGGTGGAAGAGTGGGGTAACATCTCACAGCAAGAACTGGCAAATCTGGTGCAGTCCATGAGGAGGAGATGCGCTTATTCAGGACACATTATTCAATTTCTTTTAGTAACATGTCTGTGGAACTTGTTCAGTTTATGTCTGAGTTGTTGAATGTTCATACAAATATTTACACATGCAGAAAATAAACGCAGTAGACAGTGAGAGGACGTTACTTTTTTTGCTGAGTTTATATGTATACAGTACCAGTCAAAAGTTTGGACACATACTCATTCAAGGGTTTTTCTTTATTTGTACTATTTTCTACATCTACAAGATGTAAAATAACACATATGGAATCATGTAGTAACCAAAAAAGTGTTAATCAAAATATATGTAACGTGTACACAGAGTCAGGAAGCAAGTACAGGGAGTGAATTTAATAATAAATAATACATAGTACAAAACAAGAAACACGAACAGAAACAATAACGCCTAGGGAAAGAACCAAAGGGAATTACATATATACGGGAGGTAATCAGGCAGTCCAAGTGAATCTGATGAGGTGCTTATGCGCATAACGATGGTGAGAGGTGTGCTTAATAATGAGCAGCCTGGTGACCTCAAGTGCCGGAGAGGGAGTATACGTGACACTACCCCCTCCCTGACGCGCGGCTCCAGCCGCAGGATGCCGACCAGAGGGATAATCCTGGGGACCAGCCGATCGCTTCTGCTGATATGCGGGAATCTGTCGAGCATGGGAGCCTGACGAGCCGGGTGAGGCATGGGAGCCTGTCGGACGGCTGAGGCATGGGAGTCTGTCAAGCCGGCTGAGGCATGGGAGCCTGACGAGCCGGCTGAGGCATTGGAGCCTGTCGAGCAGGCTGAGGCATGGGAGCCTGACGAGCCGGGTGAGGCATGGGAGCCTGACGAGCCGGCTGAGGCATTAGAGCCTGACGAGCTGGCTGAGGCATAAGAGCCTGACAAGCCGGCTGAGGCATAGGAGCCTGACGAGCTGGCTGAGGCATGGGAGCCTGACGAGCCGGCTGAGGCATAGGAGCCTGCTGAGCAAACCAAGTTTTGGGAGCCTGTGGCGCCAGCTGAGGCATTGGAGCCTGACGAGCTAGCTGAGGCATTCTCAGTAGACTCGGCAACGGACACTTGCGGGGGCAACCGAGTCTTGTAAACCTGACGAGCCGGCTGAGACATGGAAGCCTGAAGAGCCAGCTGAGGCATCCCCGGTTGCTCCGGTAGCGTGCACCCGGACCCGACGTCACCTACACTAACAAAATACAAACAATACTTCCCTTTGGTGAGGCGCTAATCTGTAACGTGTACGCAAGTTCAGGGAGTGAATTTAATAAGAAATAATACATAGAACAAAACAAGAATAGCGTGGCGACCTCAAGTGCCGGAGAGGGAGTATATGTGACAATATATGTCATGTTCTGACCCTAGTTCTTTTGTTATGTCTTTGTTTTAGTATGGTCAGGGCGTGAGTTGGGTGGGTTGTCTATGTTCTTTTTTCTATGATTTGGTATTTCTGTGTTTGGCCTGGTATGGTTCTCAATCAGAGGCAGCTGTCAATCGTTGTCCCTGATTGAGAACCATACATAGGTAGCCTGTTTTCTATTGTGTTTTGTGGGTGGTTGTATCCTGTGTTGGTGTTTTTACCATACGGGACTGTTTCGGTTGTTTGTTTGTACTTTTGTTATTTTGTTCAGTGTTCTGTTGATTTATTAAATATATCATTATGGACACTTACCACGGTGCACATTGGTCTTATCCTTGCTACTCCTCCTCTGAAGAAGAGGAATTCCGTTACAATATATTATATATTTGAGATTCTTCAAAGCAGCCACCCTTTGCCTTGATGACAGCTTTGCACACTCTTGGCATTCTCTCAACTAGCTTTGCTACAGAATGCTGTGGTAGCCATGCTGGTTATGTGTGTCTTGAATTCTAAATACATCACCAATATTGTTACCAGCAAAGCACCCCCACACCATCACACCTCCTCCTCCATGCTTCATGGTGGGAACCACACATGCGGAGATAATACATTCACCTACTCTGCGTCTCACAAAGACAAAGCGGTTGGAACCAAATATCCCAAGTTTGAACTTATCAGACCAAAGGACAGATTTCCACCGGTCTAGTGGTTTCTTCTTCTTATTGGTGACTTTTGGTAGTGGTTTCTTTATAGCAATTCGACCATGAAGGCCTGATTCACGCAGTCACCTCTTAACAGTTGATGTTGAGATGTGTCTGTTACTTGAACTCTGTGAAGTGTTTATTTGGGATGCAATTTCTGAGGTTGGTAACTCTAATGAACTTATCCCCTGCAGCATAGGTAACTCTGTGTCTTCCTTTCCTGTGGCGGTCCTCATTGACTAACCTTCATGTCTTAAAGTAATGATGGGCTGTCATTTCTCTTTGCTTATTTGTGCTGTTCTTGCCATAATAGGAACTTGGTCTTTTACCAAATAGGGCTATCTTCTGAATACCAACCCGACCTTGTCACAACACAATTGATTGGCTCAAACGCATTAAGAAGGAAAGAAATTCCACAAATTAACTTTTAACAAAGCACACCTGTTAATTGAAATGCATTCCAGGTGACAATCTCATGAAGCTAGTTGAGAGAATGTCAAAAGTGTGCAAAACTGTCATCAAGGCAAAAGGTGGCTACTTTGAAGAATCTTAAATAGAAAATGTATTTTGATTTGTTTAACACTTTTTTGGTTACTACATGATTCCATATGTGTTATTTCATATTTCTGATGTCTTCACTATTATTCTACAATATAGAAGATAGAAAAAATTAAGAAAAACCATGCATTGTACTGTATATGTATGTATATGTATGGGTATATATATGTATATTTATATGTATGTGTATAAATACAGTTGAAGTTGGAAGTTTACACACACTTAGGTTGGAGTCATGAAAACTCGTTTTTCAACCACTCCACACATTTCTTGTTAACAAACTATAGTTTGGCAAGTCGGTTAGGACGGTTAAGACTACTTTATGCATGACACAAGTCATTTTTCCAACAATTGTTTACAGACAGATTATTTCACTTATAATTCACTGTATCACAATTCCAGTGGGTCAGAAGTTTACATACACTAAGTTGACTTTAAACAGCTTGGAAAATTTCCCAAAATGAAGTCATAGCTTTAGAAGCTTCTGAAAGCTAATTGACATCATTTGAGCTAATTGACATAATTTGTGTCAGTTGGAGGTGTATTTGTGGATGTATTTCAAGGCCTACCTTCAAACTCAGTGCCTTTTTGCTTGACATCATGGGAAAATCAAAAGAAATCAACCAAGACCTCAGAAAAAAACTGTAGACCTCCACAAGTCTGGTTCATCCTTGAGAGCAATTTCCAAACGCCTGAGGGTACCACGTTCCATGGGACCACACAGCCATCATACCGCTCAGGAAGGAAACAATGTCCGTCTCCTAGAGATGAACGTACTTTGGTGCGAAAAGTGCAAATCAATGCCAGAACAACAGCAAAGGACCTTGTGAAGATGCTGGAGGAAACAGGTACAAAAGTATCTATATCCACAGTAAAAAGGAGTCCTATATCGACATAACCTGAAAGGCCGCTCAGCAAGGAAGAAGGCACTGCTCCAAAACTGCCATTAAAAAGCCAGACTATGGTTTGCAACTGCACATGGGGACAAAGATCATAATTTTTGGAGAAATGTCCTCTGGTCTGATGAAACAAAAAAATAACTGTTGGCCATAATGACCATCGTTATGTTTAGAGGAAAAAGGGGGAGGCTTGCAAGCCGAAGAACACCATCCCAACCATGAAGCACGGGGGTGGCAGCATCATGTTGTGGGGGTGCTTTGCTGCAGGAGAGACTGGTGCATTTCACAAAATAGCTGACATCATGAGGAGGAAAAATATGTGGATATATTGAAGCAACATCTCAAGACATTAGTTAGGAAGTTAAAGCTTGGTCACAAATGGGTTTTCAAATGGACAATGACCCCAAGCATACTTCCAAAGTTGTGGCAAAATGGCTTAAGGACAACAAAGTCAAGGTATTGGAGTGGCCATCACAAAGCCCTGACATCAATCCCATAGAAAATGTGTGGGTAGAAGTGAAAAAGCTTGTGCGAGCAAGGAGGTCGACAAACCTGACTCAGTTATACCAGCCCTGTCAGGAGGTCAAAATTCACCCAACTTATTCTGGGAAGCTTGTGGAAGGGTACCCGAAACGTTTCACCCATGTTAAACAATTTAATGGCAATGCTACCAAATACTAATTGAGTGTATGTAAACTTTGGACCCACTGGGAATGTGATGAAAGAAATAAAAGCTGAAAGAAATAATTATTTCAACTATTATTCTGACATTTCACATTCTCAAAATAAAGTGGTGATCCGAACTGACCTAAGACAGGGAATTTTTACTCGGATTCAATGTCAGGATTTGTGAAAAACTGAGTTTAAATGTATTTAAAGGTGTATGTAAACTTCCGACTTCAACTGTACATAAAAAATATATATACGGAAGCTACAATCTGCAATATTATTTACCCCCTAAAAGAATTAGCACAAATAAATAAAACATGTAAAACAAGGTCATATCACCTGATGACAAATAAATATTGTTGCTGTGAGTGAGTTCAGATCATTTAAGTCATTTCATTAGTAAAGATTTTAAAAAGTTCTCCAACCTCAGAGAATACCATGCACACACACACACACACACACACACACACACACACACACACACACACACACACAAAATTCAGTCCCATTCAAAATCGTATTTTCCTTAACCCCTAACCCTAACATGCTGACCAGACCAGACACGTCGCGTGAGTTGCAAAATAAATGTACATATGTATGTTATTCAACCATTACACCCACACTGCTCGCGGGTGTCAGCGAGCCTCTGTGTGGCCATGCGCTACAATAGAAGTTCTATTTGTGACGATCATCACGCTGCAAGTTGGCCTCTCCCATCTCCTGATAGGTTTTTTAGGAGCATACTGTATACCCACATGGGTGATTGAAAGATTAATTGAGGTCCACACTCCGGAAGGTTGTAGTAATACTGTGAAGTTGGTTGCCAACCGCCATATTAAGTCCAAAATAATAAGAAGAAGCCTGAAGGAAAGAGGAGAGATGAAGAGAAACTAATTTGGTTTACCGTTTTATCTGTGGATTAATTGTCGGAGTTGAGGACCTTGTGCATTTCAGGTACAATAACAACCCAATGTTTATATCCCAGGACAAATGAGCTAGCAACAGCAAGCTCGCTAAATTGCCATAAACGTTTAATGCATTTCGACCTGTCCCCAAATTAATATAATTAGTTCAGAGTTTGTTTTGATATTTTAATCTGCGTGTCCTGATCGTGTCTGGTGTGGGGGTACAAAATCAACACGCGCACGAGTGGTTTGGTCAGCATGTAAACCTAACCCTAATTCTAACCCCAACACTACACCACCTAAAAATTGCATTTGACACCTTGTGGGGACCAACAAAATCCCCAGTAGGTGAAGTTTTGGACATCTGGTTCCCACGAGAATAGTCAAAACACACACACACACACACACACACACACACACACACACACACACACACACACACACACACACACACACACACACACACACACACACACACACACACACACACACACACACACACACACACACACACACACACACACACACACACACACACACACACACACACACACACACACACACACACACACACACACACACACACACACACACACACACACACACACACACACACACACACACACACACACACACACACACACACACACACACACACACACACACACACACACACACACACACACACACACACACACACACACACACACACACACACACACACACACACACACACACACACACACACACACACACACACACACACACACACACACACACACACACACACACACACACACACACACACACACACACACACACACACACACACACACACACACACACACACACACACACACACACACACACACACACACACACACACACACACAGAGTGTGTGTAGCGCTTCTACACCTGCATTGCTTGCTGTTTGGGGTTTTAGGCTGAGTTTCTGTACAGCACTTTGATATATCAGCTGATGTTAGAAGGGCTATATAAATACATTTGATTTGATTTAAAGTGTCACCCTACCCTGGCAAGTATAACCATCACCCACGAATCCAGACAGACAGGAGCAGATATAGGCAGACGCCCCCGTGTAGCTACAACGTGCCCTCTCTGGGATGTCGCAGTTATTGGTACCCCTCTGGCAGTGGTCTATTGGACGGTCCACTTCTACAAAGGATAGGGGGGAGAGGGAGAGGCAGATTTTAGACTTGGTGGAGACAGAAATACCCTGAATCCGTTGTTTGATGAAAATAAAATTGTAAAAAGGAGTAACAAATGTGAGACATTTCTCAGTAGAAGGTTTG